>NC_048298.1:164875546-164976224 GCF_013100865.1 Trachemys scripta elegans | reverse complement strand
GGCTGCCCCGCAAACCGTGAAGCCGGTAGCGCTTGGGCAGCCCTTTTTGCGTGGCTGGGAGGGAGGAGGGGGAGTTAGGGCGGGGACTTTGGGGAAGGGGCGGGGAATGGGCGGACAAGGGGCGGGGAAGGGGGTGGGAAAGGGGCCCGTGGAGTGTCCTCTTTTTTTATTTTTTAAATATGGTAACCCTAAGTCTGAAGAAATAAAATATAATTGTTTACTGCCAACCCCCACAGATCCTAAACTGTACATGAAAATCCTGCGTGCGCCAACTGACCAGGGCAACTCACATAAGGTTCAAAATTAAAACCAAATTGCTACTTTAGTCTCCTTTTAAACATCACCAAACAGCAGAAAAAAATGACCGATTTGCCCCCATGTCCTCCTGACACATTACCATTGTTTGCCTCTGTCTCCATCCAGCTAGTTACATCCTGTGTTGTACTTTAGGAGGAGCACACATGGTTTGTTCTGCATGTGCTCCCCCTGCAAGGCAGGATAGGGTGCAACTGATGTCCACAAGGAAACAGAGGCAGGAGGCCACTGCTTGTAATTGGCCTCAGGTCATACTTACTAATCTGTGCATCTACGATTTTAGAGTGCAGATCTGATCAGATCAGCAGTTTGTCCTGGAAGGAGGAAAGTGACATAAAATATGCACAAGCCTTCCTTCTGTGCTGACAGCAGATTGAGTCGTCAGATGATAAGAGGAAGCAGCATCTTGCTCTCCTCGCCCCTAGCATGGACTGCTCTGACACCCATAATGCAGTGCTAGTTTTGACCTTGTCATCTCCCATTCACTGTTCACTATGTGCAGATTCTGAACATTTGGTCAGTGGGTTCACCACCCCAGTTTTCATGCCCATTCAGTCCTTAGCCTTTCTGCTAAGACTGCCACCAAGGGGCCAATTAGTGCTCACTATTGTTGGGTTTTGTTTGGTGACCTGACCTTTATCCACTAGGAACTAAACTGAAGCCACACAGGACATGGACAAGCCATCAGGTGGTAACTTTCACTCACTGCCAGCCTGGGCTGAATTTAAACACGTGCAACACTGACTGTGTGTATTCCTTCTGTATGAAAAGTGTGATATGCACATATCCCATGAGCAGAAACTGCCTTTCCTCCTATTTTACATCTTAATAATGAGAACAAGTTGTGGTATGTTTGACTCCTGGAAAGGGGGAGGTGTGGTGTAAAAGTTTTGTAGTACAGGGTTTGTGTGTGTGATGTCTGTTTCACAAATGTGCAAGAACAGCAGCTGTGGTGAGAGTCTTCTTAGGTGCACAGGACCACTGTAACGTACATAATCACTATCGTATAGAACACATGGATCGGATTCTCAACTGCCCTTCATCTCGTGTAGACATTTGCACCAGCACAAAGTGGGTGTAAACGGCTATCATTCTGATGTTACAGCGTTTTGCATCCACTGTGCACTGGCGTAAACTAACACAAGTTGCAGGGCAATAGAGAATCAGGCCATACCTGTGTATAAACCATGTGCATTGTCCCTTCTGCAAGAATAACATGCTGTGTAGATACATGAACCTACGCATGTGGTGTCATTGTGAACGTATGTGTGCCGAGGAGCAGTGTTTAGGGGCATGCACATGAAACAAGATGTATTTAATACACATATTTATTTGGGGATGTGGAGTGCAGGATGATCATTTTTTTGTTACCAGATTCCAGAATAGAAACAGAAATTCAGCAACAAATCACTAACATGAGAGGCAGACCTTGAAGATCTCCGTTTATCCAGATACTTGATTTGGCCCCTGCTAAAAACCTCACCGATGCCTTCAGCTCCGCCTGCCTTGACATAGTGACTCATAGACTCATAGACTCATAGACATTAAGGTCAGAAGGGACCATTATGATCATCTGGTCTGACCCCCTGCATGCTGCAGGCCGCAAGACCCTTCCCTGTACTCTACCTTTCTCTATGGCCCGCCTAAATCCCACCATATGCAGAATGTTGCTCTCTCCCTTTTCCTATCTGCAATGAAGTACAGCTACATCACACTTGCCCTCAGACAACTCCAGTGGCTCCCTATTCATGTCGGGATCTACTTCAAAATTCCCCCTTCTTTTAAAAACCCTTCATGGAGTTGGTCCAGCCTGTCTCTTGGATCTCCTCTCTCCCTGCTTCCTCTGTCCATCGAGCACTGGGTTCTTCTCCATCTCTTCATCCAATCTCAATGCCATAAGCATCAGAGCCTTCTCCTCTGCAGGTCCTGCCACCTGGAACAGGCTTCCTTGATCCCTCTGCCTCATTGTCTGTCAGTCTCATCTAAAATCTGACTTGAAATTTTTTTTTTTTCCTCCTCTGACTAAACGTCTCAAATTCTCCCTCTGCTATTATTTATCTCCATAACTGTGTTCTTTAATGCTGTAGAGTGTATGTGAGACAGCTAGTGCAGCACATGTTATATCAAATACCGGTTTTGGTTTGGTGGGGGCTTTCTGTTTTGTTTTTTACAAGGAGTGAGGCGGAGGGAAACTGAATGGAATTTCTCCTTCACATTTTTTTGCAGCACCATACAGAGCCTCCATCTTCCTTGCTAGACTGAGGAGGGTCTCAGGCCAATTTCATCTCCCTCCCACATCTCCCATTCTGCTCAGATTCTTTAACACATGATGTTTTCCTCCAGGCCTTGATTGGGAAAGCATGAATCCCCCCCCACCCCACCCTCTCTCTCTCTCTCTCTCTCTTTCTCTCTCTCTATTCCAACTCCTATATGTCCTAGCTTGTGTCAGGACCTTAGGCTGATCAACATTTGTGCAGCTCACGCTCTTGTAAATTACTTTTCAACAAATAGCAAGAATCAGGAAAACCCTAGAATTATGGTAGGTGATAAAGTTAAAAGACATCAGGAGGATCCACCTAGAGCCAAAGTTTTGCTTCAGTAAAATAATATCAGAATTTATCGCAAAAGAAATAAAATTCACAAAATCAAGAACAATTTTTTATTTTAATTTTTTTAAGGATTGGGAATCAGGATTCAGGCATCACCCCCTCTCCCTTTTTGCTCTTTCACAGCATCACCTCAGCAGCAGTAGGTTATAGCCACAAAACCACTAGTGAGTAAACAGACCTCATACACAGACATATTTACTCACTGATCAACAGCATTTGTAAATAAATCTCTTTTAATCTCCAAAATCCACAATAAAAATCTTCCAGCCCTATGGCAGTTTACAGATCTGCCTTGCTTCAGTTAGGTCCAAAAAACACAAGGTCTGGGATACACAGTGACAAAAGACCCAGGGTTTTCCTCTCCCTGGCATCTCACTATTTTTCTTTAACAGATGTACAAGGGGGGAGGCGGAAGAAAACCTCCAATCTCTCCTCCCACCTCATTCTCACTATTAATCGGCCAATAAATCTTCCAAAAAGACACAAGGACAGAAGCCAACAGGTGGGAAAAGCTTTTTGTTCCTTTAGCCACGCTGAGACACTGGATCTGCGCTCTCTAGTCTGGTTCTGCCAGGGTCTCTTTAATAATAAATAATATATTTTACTTTGTCCTTCTCTAGTACCTTCCACCTGAGGCTCGCAGGGCAGGCTACAAACATTATGGATTTTCGCCCCTTTGAGGTAGGTCACTATCACCACGTCCTGTTTGCAGATTGGGGGGGGGGGAGGAAACTGAGGCACAGAGGGCGAGAGATCAAACTCTCCACCGAGTCCTCCCACCCCCGGCAGTGGAAAAGTTTCTGGCTTCCCCCAGCTCTCCCACCGCCTGCCATGCCCCCGTAGCCTAGGGGCTGCGAGCGCCCCAGCTCTGGTGCATCGCCTCCCCAGCTCCCGGGACGCGGCAGGGTGCGATGCAATCGCGGCGGCTCCGCAGCCGAGCCCGGAGAGGCAGGAGGCCTCCAGCAGCCCGCTGTGCCCCGCTTCCCCCCCGCCAGCCTCCCCCTTGCCCCGGCGGGGGGGGGGGGCCGCCGCGCGCCTTTCGGCGGGGTCCGCTCGGGGGTCTCCAGCCAGCCCGGCTGCGGGGCTTCTCCGGCGGCGGGCAGCGCGGAGCGCGGGGCCGGCCCCGCCGCCGCCACTGGAGCGGGCTCCGGCAGCTGCGGAACGAGCCCCCGAGCATGGAGCGCTCAGGCGGCTCCGCCGCGGCCGGGAGCGGGGTCTGCGGCTGCCGGCTCTTACCTTGCTAGGAGCGGGATTCCTGGGGAGTCATTCCGCCGAGCGAGGGGGGGCCGCGGCTGCCAACAAAACGAGACCCTGCGCCTGCAATCCCCGGCCTCCTGCTACCAAGACACTAGGACAACATCAAAGCAACTTAGGGGGAACACTTTAGGGGCCTATTGTCTGCTCTGGCCTGATCTGTTTTCCTTCTGCCTCCCCCTCTCGCTGCCGCGGCACTTGGTACAGCCCAGGCATTCATGCCAAGTAGCTTTCACACATGGAAGCTTGTCTCAAGCAATTGCTGACAAGCCACAAACAAGACATCCCCCCTCCCTCCGCCTTCCCCCCGCCTCCTTTCTTCAGCATGCAAACTAAAACTCCAGTGACAGGCCTAGCTGCACACACACACACACACACACCAGGCAGGCAGCTCAGCTCGCCGCTGTACTGGGGGAGCTCAGAGACAGGAAAAAGCCCAGGCTGAGTTGGGGGCAGGGAGAAAGCTGTCTGCTGTGTCCCAGTAAAATGGCAGAGGGAGAAGCTGTGCAGACAGCACCGTGCAATCAAACCCTTTTCTTTCTTTTAAGGATCCCAGTGTGGGGAGGAATTATTCAAATAAGCAACGGGGGGGGGGGGGGGGGAGATAAAAAAATCAGATTGCTTACTCTGTATCTTGCGGGGGAAGGATTTTTTGCCCAATCAAAATTGTCTCCACCGCAATCTGTTGAGATTTTAGCTTAAACATAAACCATTCCCAGAGTTAAATAACACAATGCATTGCATCTCCCACCTAAGCATTGTAAAGTTCCTACCAATCTTAATTAATTAAGCCTCCCCATACCCATGGTAGGGAAATATCATTATCCATATTTTACAGATGGGGGAACAGATAGAGAATTTAGGTGACTTGTCCAAGATCACACACAGAGTTAGTAGCAAAAGCTGGGAATAGAACTGAGGAGTCCTTTGAGTTTCAGTCTTCTCTAACCACAAGTCCTCTCACATGGGATGTAAGAGGGCAAGTGTGCAAGCACTGGGAGGAGATGTTTTCACTTCAACCTGAAGGATTATAAAGATCAAGCCACTTTTGGACTTGGAAAAATTGTGAGAGTCACAAGTAGTGTAAACCATAAGAGTTAGGAAGTATGGAGCTAAGGTTACGCAGTGCTAGGCTCTCATTGGCCACATCCCTGTCCTTATACCCAGGAGAGAACCAGAGGTAATTGCATATGTGTATTGAGGGCAGGATTTGTAGTAGAGCTGTGCATAACTTGTTGGTTGTGGTTCACATGGGTTTGGGCAAACTTTTTTGTTGGCTTCAATTCACAGGGTTCCTCACCCCTTGAAATTCAGGTTCATGCAAACTCACTTCAGTAAAAGGCAAACCAAAACTTAAGTGGTGTGATTCATTAAGCTCTGTGCATTGTGTATGAATTCATGAGGGTTCATTCAGCCCAGAAGACAGACCACGTGACCAACTGTCATAAGTTTCGTAACAAAACCACAAAACTCAGTTTTGAAAAATATATGCCTGTCCAGAGACAACAAAAGGTTTTGCTTCAAGTCTCAACGGAAAAGTTTTGCACATGACTCAGTGAGTTTATTCCATAATTTCATTTTAAATAATAATAATATTCACCACTTGGATGGTATCTTTCATCCAAGGATCTCAAAGTGATTTTACAAAGGTGGATAAATTTTATTATCCTAATTTCATAGGCAGAAAAAGAGACAGAGAGAGATTAAATGACTTGTCCAAGGTTACATAGTGATTCAGTAACAGAAGAAAGAGTGCAACTCTCCTGATTTAGAGCTGACTCCCCAAACACTAGCCCATACTGTCTCTATATTCAAACTCCGAAACAGGGTTTTGCCTGGTTCAGGGTTTCACTGAGAAAATTTTACCCAGGCCTAATCTGAAGTTTTGGGACTTGGATAGGATGTAAATTAGGTACTTACCAAGAATGAGGGATAGAGTGCAAGAGAGAAAGAAAGAGGGAGACAGAGGAATGAGGAAAGATGTCAAAAAGCGAGATGAAAAGAGAAAGGGGGGGAAAATCAGAGACAACTGTTATATAATAATGGCTCAGATGTATAATTGTGCACATTTTCTTTTCTATTCTATTCTATATACCCCACTCATTACTGTAGTATTTGAACACCTTCCAGTAATGCATTAAGCAATTTCCTGATGGCATGGAAAGGTTAGTGTAATACCAAAGAGGAGGGGAAATGGATTCAAAGCAAACTTGGGGAAAAAAACAAGTTTCGGGGAGCATGTAGGCTGGAACTTCAAGGTGAGGGAAAACAAAAACAAACCTCTTATTAGTCAAGCATTTTGTAATCTGTTTAGCATCCTACCTCCACACAATCCAGGGGCAAAGCCTTGTTCGGGTTTAAGATGTTTTGAAATTAGTAGGATGGAAGGGCAAAGAAGCAGGGGGACAGACATGTCAAGAGAAACAAGATTGGCTGGAGACTCTGTATCCCTAATTTAGGGATGTATTTGGGCAGGGAGTAGGATGACAGAGGACCTAGCCTAAAAAAAGATAGTAATAACAATAATAATATTTTTGTGCTTTTACACACACACACACACCCCCCAATAAAGCCTAATTCTGTGGAAAGAGTTTCAACCTGATAACCTACAATTCTATAAATAAAATCACAGATAGCCCCGAAAGAACTAAGCAGAAGACAAAAACTGTCTTAAGCTTTGATTGGAAGGATACTATGGCTATAGGCTCTGATTCAGCAAAACACTTAAGCACATGCCTGGTTTTAAGCATGAGTTTAAGTGCTGTCCTGAATAGGGGGCCTTACATTGGTACATATCAATGGGCAGAGTATTCTAGAGTTGCAGACCCGCAACAAAGAAGGACCTGATTTCTAATCATCCAAAAACTACAGCTAAATTACACCTCAGGATGATTCAGTTCCAGCTTCATCTAGTGCAGTTGTTCAATGGCACATAAAGGCAACAACCTTCCAGGAGACAGGTCCTATATTATTTAATGCTTGCAGTAGTAACAGTAAGACTTGGATGTGCAGTTGCTAACATTTCTTATGTACAGCCAGTGAAGGTTGTGCACATGGGCATTGCTGACTTGTAGATAAAGGCTGTTGTGTAGTCCTGATACCATGTTCTATGACAGCTACAGCCTACAAATCATTTTCAAGGATAACCCCAAGTAAAGCAAGTTACAGTAATTTCATCCATCTGTCACAAAGGCGTGGATCAGTGTGGTGCAATCCACATTTCTTTCCCTTTCCCCCCAAAAAAGAGCTCTGGGATTTTTAATATTTTGGAGATGAAAGAAACCACTCTTGACCACCATTGGCTAAAGCCTGACCAATGTAAGTAAACATGTTCAGTTTGTTGTGAAAAATAATCATAGGGTTAAACCTTAAACATAGCCTGTTTGGGCTATATTCCATCTAACAAGAAGAGCCGACACCTTTCCCTCTCTGCTTCCCCTGCGTCTTTTCTATTTTCAAGTTTCTCCCTTACCATTTTTCTTACCTTGAGGCAGATGACTTGGTCTTCCTTTATCACTCCTAAACTTCCTAATGCCTGAATTGGCTCATCTTGAAGCAGTTCCTTTAATCTGTGACTGATTGCTCTTGGTAAGGTAGATTTCCTCTCTCTCCCTCTTCTCGGTAATTTTTCACTTGTTTCTGTTGTTCTTCTCCTTATGGTCCCAATTCAGGACAGCACTTAAGTACAAGGTTCCTAAATCTCACTGATGTCCATCTTTCCTTTCCCTTGTTGCTTTCTGTATTTCCTCCTACATGCTATCCTCCTCTGACACTTTTTCCTCCTTATGTCTTAAACATTTCCCCCACCCCTTTTAACACTTGTACTTACTTTTTCCCACTTGGTCTCTCTCCTGTCTGCCTGTGCTGTCTCAGTGCCACACCAAAGCAGCTTGGTTGGACACAGCATCTCCCATCAATCAGTGAAAAGATGGGGCTTATTGATATCAGGGGAGCACTTCTTCTCACTGTAGGAGGTGCTGTATCCTATCAAACTGCTTCTGTACTGTGTGCATTAGGTGGATAAGTGGGGCTGAGTAGCACCTACATGGTGATTTGTAGGGGGAGCTAGTCCCCATGCATTTCCTCTCAGCATGTGCCTGTGTAGGGACATGGGGATGATGGGACTTATGGAAGTGATGATGGAAAAAATACAAAGTAATGAGGACTGAGTCAAAACACTGACCAAAAGGGGTGGATAGATAATGCTTATTAGCCGGTAGCCGGGCAACAGCTCAAGCTCTGCTCCTGAGTAATGCTAGTCTATGCCTCAATGTTTCAGATGCATTCCTGGTGAATTTCTGTGGTCTGTATTATGCAGGAAGTCAGATTAAATGATCACAATGGTCTCTTCTGAGCTTTATAATCTATGATAGAGATGCCATTTTTCAAATGGCACATCAAATAAAAGTCCTGGTCACTTGTGGCTTTTAAAGTTACCATGATTCGTTTCTTAAGCATAGGGCCACTAGTTCCCTGAACTCACAAGAGTCCAGTCTTAGCTATTGTATTGTGCCTATCCACTGTACATTCCCCTGTTGCTTTAACTAGTGGAAATATTCGCTTCTTCTCCCTAGAACAGGACCATTATAATGGTTGCTGCTATAGTATGTTTGTTTGATGCAGCATCCCTGGAGTTTTTATCCCTTATAGTGAAATGCAAAATTTGTTAACCTGCAATAGGTTGCTCCCCACACTCCTTTATTGACACGAATAAAAGAGGTTCATAGAATTTAAGGCCAAAAATTACCATTATGATATTCTAGTTGACCTGCATAATACAGGCTATGCAATTACACCCAGTACTTGCTTAATCAAGCCCATAACTGGGCTGAATATAAATTAGTTGATAATATATGGGGGTTCTGAAAGTATCAGGCCAGTTAAAAAAATTGAATGTGCTGCTTTGCACACTCTGATGTCTTCATACTGGAGACATATCTTTTCTGCAGAAGGATGTTACCGTGATCCACAGTTGCAGCTGGGAGAGGTGCAATGTTGCCAGTCTGGTCTGTGCACCTGCATGACGTATAGCTGTGCATCTAGTGGTACAATGAATGGAACATCCACTAGTCTTGGTGAGCATGTGTGTCAGGCTCTGGGAGCGATTGCTAAATGGTCACTACCCAAAAGGTTTGCCCCACTATAATCTCACCCTTTTGCCAAACTAATACAGAACTTCTAGTTCCCAAAGCTCAGGACACACTGTAGAAAGGACTCACCCAACTCTTGAGCTTCTTGTCAATGATCAAAGCCAAATTCTGCTCTCAGCTACACTCACAAACCCCTTTAATGGGGCTACCTGGGTACAGCTGAGGGCAGAATTTGACCCTTGAGCTGCAGTTAACACATTACAATGGGAGGTGAGCCATGAGGTTGGCAATTATACTCCTATATGCAGTAGATACTCTGTGTAGTGCAGGGATTGTCAGACCTCAGTGGTTCAGAAGCCAAATTAGTGATCAGCATTACCCAAAAGAGCCACATTCATTGAATTCATTGTTTCATTTACTATTTTTTGAGATATATATCTATATCTATCTATCTATCTATCTATCTATCTATATATAGATATCTATATAGATAGATATAAATAGATATAGATATATTATTCTCACAGCAAAATGACTGACCAAGTATTATTATTTTATCAACTACAGTTTGTTAATAACATGGTAAAAGCATCCTGACTGGTTAATAACTTAGATTGGTTAATAATTAAATCACACAGTGTTTTAATATCATGTGCTGCAAAGAGCCGCAGGAGACACATTAAAGAGCCACTTGCAGCTTGTGAGCCTCAGTCTGAGTGTCGCTGGGGTAGAGAGACAGAATGGTAGAGTGTGTGGCGTAGTGGGCTATGACTCAGAAGATCTGGCTTGGTTCCTGGCTCTTCCACAAAAGCTCTTCCTTTGTGACCTTGGGCAAGTCACTTAATTTCGCTGTGTCCAGTTCCCTATTCATAAAATGGAACGAATAATGTTCCTTTCTCACACCTGTTTTCTGTTTTGTCTATTTAGACTGTAAGCTTTTGGGGGCAGGGACTCTTTCTTACTACATGTATGTACAGTGCCTGATACAATAGGACTGTGATATCAGTTGGGATTTCTTGGTTTGTTCTGTGTTTGTACAGTGCCTAGTACAGTGGGGTCCTGATCTATATCTGGGGCTCCTGGGCCCTATGGTAACACAAATAATAGGTACAACTGTAATATAAATAATGTGTCAATATTATAGTTTAGTCATCATACATATACCCAACTAACTATCCATCTTCCACAGGATTGGAGCATCTAGCAGGCCCATTGTTTACACATACAGTGAAAAACACCAGGAACAGAGGGAGTGATTCATCCTTACCTGTTTACCAGCCGTTCACAATTCTGCTCATCATGGCTCCTTGTCAATTTTTTTTCCCCTCAGGCAAGTGGCTGCCCTGAAAGCTGAGAGTTATGTTTAGAATGTGTTACTCTTAACTTGCAAGGCTCTGCCTTCATGGACCTCTTTGTATTTGTTGATATGTACACTCCTTCCTATAATATACAGTCTGCTTCTGATTGCTCTCTTCCCCTGTCTCCCTTGTGGCAGTTGTTCTAAAATATTGTGCTCTTTCACTCACTGTGGCAGCACTCACAGGCTCTTCCACCTCAGCCCCATCAGTCCCTCTCCATCACCAATGTAGTCCACATTGCTCCTGCACTACATGCAATTCATGGTCAGCCTCACTAAAACTCAAGCACTCAGTCAGGGTTGCCATCTCTCATGATAGCAGATATTTTTCTTAAAGCCCCAGCTCCTGGATTCATAAGATTTTGTGAACATTTCAGCTTTTTCTTTTAAGTAAGTTTCTAGTCTTCCAAGTTGTGGAGAAAAAGTTGAAAAATGTGACCCAACTGCACCCCAAAGGCTCAAAACACTGGAAGACAAATAAAAAGAACCAAAAGTGTATTTTAGGAAATAATCTTATGATTTTTAAGACAATCTCCTGATTCTGGAGGTCCTGAATGATGATTTTTGAACACTTAGGGTTGGCAAAACTGCAGGCTTGATGCTCTTAGAACTCTCTGTAAGCAAGGCTATTGTACTCTTTAAAGTGTGGTTATAGGTAGAAAAGGGAGTATTACAAATGGCAGTTTCTGAACCAGTGCAGTATAAGGGTACCCTTACGTCCTTTCAAACTGAGGGGGAAACATTTATGTTGCCGCTTCATTGTTTTATGGTGGTGTAATGCAATGTAATGAAATGGTGCAGTTTGTCGTTGTAACCAACAGGTGGAGCTGAACTGAATAAATAGCAGAGAGAGCTAGGCATACTCATTATGAGGGCAGAGCTTTCCTCTCCTAGCAACCCAACTTGCACAAGGGGAAGAGGATCAGAGCTGTGTCAAACTGGTGAGGACATGTTGGTGTAAAATGCTGCCATTCCTCTCCTCCAGCTGATTCGGATTCCATTTTCTGTGAAATTTCTGGAGACTTCTTATCTGCCTCAGTGTGTCAGACAAAAAGTCCCTTTTGATCAAAATATCGTGCTTGTGAGATTTTGGGGAGAGTGCATTTTCTGGAGCTTTATCAGTGGAAAAGAAAAGATGAAGTTTACAATGTGTGAAAAGCAAACCTACAGCACGTGCTGTGGTGGAAACCCTAGGGAGAGTGAGGAAGCTGGTGAGCCACTCATCTATAACCACCCTCAGTTTGTGCATCAGATGACAGGCAGCATGAAATTCCCAGAAACTGTTGGATGCTGCTCCTGCAGCATCATCTCCTTGTCCACGTTTTCTCTCCCAAGAGCCAAGTGTGGGCATGCACAGGGACGACCAGACTTGTGAAAAAGTGTATAATTTGCCTATGCAACTATTGATGCAAATCAGATAGCTACTCTCATGGCAACTAAACGTGAAAATTAGATGTGCAATTAAATTCAGATTTGTACCTGAAGTTACAGCAGCTTTAAAAAACAAGCATATTGTGCCAGTAGTCTTATAAGTGGCCCAAACATCTGTTGTGATTGTCTTTCAACAAATAGCTATACCAGAAAGTCAAGTACCAGCTTGACATTAAATAGGAGTGTCGTTGGTATGGTTGCCAGCATTGTCTTTCAACTGAATATGAACATTGAATATATATGACAGAGGGGCAGCCGGGCCCTTTAGCAGGGGCAGCAGGTTGCACAGTCAATCATATTTGGCCCAGTCACCTCTCTATTAGCAACACCACTCAAATTTGGCCCAGGCTACCCTTCCGTCAGCGTTCTAAATCAGTACAGGTTGCTGTGACCCAGGACCCTCTGAATGCCAACTGCCAAAAGCACAGAGGGGGTGCATAGGGGTTACACAGATCTCCTCCTGGGTCTGGTAGGTACCATTCTAATTCACCACAGAGTATCACTTGAGATCTCCTATAAAAACCAGTGTCCCAATCATTATTAATATCATTGCAAAATGCATAGTAACATGGTGGCCACCACCTGAGCATCTCTTCGTGGCCAGGGGTGCCTCTAGTGTGACCCATCCGTTTTCCCCTTCTTCGGGGTTCCTTAAACAAACCCCACACCGCCTCTCATTCAGCCACAAGCCTTGCTAGGGTGTGGTTTCTTTATTTACAAGGTTCCAAATAAAGCAAACACAAAAACAAATCTCCATCCAGCCTTAAACTGGGCACAACCCAGTACGGCTTCAGATGTCTCTTCTTCCCTAGCCCCAACACCTTTCTTCAGGGAGCACTACAGGAGTCCCTCTACCTACAGCTTCACTCTGGAGTTCCCCTTCCTGCTGTGCCCTCCGACCATTTATAGTCCAGCTGCAGCCCCCATCAGCTTAATTAGTTCAATTCAGAGCACCTGCTCTGACACAGGAGTGCTGGACCTATTTCAGTCACAGGGGAACAACCACCCTTTCCACATGTGTATGGAGGTTATGTGAGGAACTACATACAAACATACATTGAAAATTATGTTCTTAAGGTCTGTGTCTAGTGACTGGTCACCAGCAAAGGTGAAAAGCAAGTTTTCTTTCAGACAAGAGATGTTTATCCTTCTGTCTATTTACATGTAAATTGAGTATTGTGTGATCCACAATGGGCCTCCACTCACCAGTCTGAACTGAATGCTAATGAAGGATTGTAAAAAACCATCAAAGACAGAAAAGTAATAAGAAGAGGTAAGCAGTAGGGGTGGAACCCTATCTTGAGATGTTCTGGTGTATTTGGGGGTCAAAGAAGACTCCTTATCAACTCTCACCTAGGAAGTAAATGGACAGCGAGTTTGCAACATGAAATAGGGGTCTTAGCCAGGCTTGATTGAAAACACTGGCGAGAACTTTGGGTGAGAGAAGCTGCTCTAGACAGGAGGATAACATGTCAGTTAAGTTTAGTCTCTAGACAACATGTTATGATTTTGTTTTGTATGTAACCATTTGTTTCCAGTATTCTTACTCATTCACTTGAAGCTCTAAACTTATTCTTGTTTTTCTTACAACATATCTTAAGTGCTGTGCATTTAGCAGAGCTATGTTCTTAGGTATAACTAATAAGCTGTGCTGTACTGTTCCTTTGGGAACAGCAAGCCTGGTAATTCTGTGAGTGTTCAGTGGATCATGGGGTGGATACTACAGGGTACGCCTGGAGGTCTCAGGGGTTGGTGTGTGCCTATTCTACTTGTACTGAGAGAGCTAGGTCTGTGGAGGTCTGGAAAGTAGTGCTTTGTGCTGCTAGAGGCTGGTGGTTTCAGGGAGCTGACCCGCATCAGTCACAGACAAGACTTTCTCATGCAAAGAGCAGGCATTAGTGAGGTGCCTCCCAAGCCTGGCTACCCCTTGGGAGCATCACACATGCCTTTTATCTTTTATTTCAGGGGTGTGTGTGGTGGGGGGCATTGCTGCTGGAGCAGCACCACACCCCGGCTGAAGTGCAGGCTGAAAGGCATTCCATACTGATTTAGTCTGGGACAGGCAATTTTTTATTTAAATAAGGGACTTCCCTCATAATATAAGACTATGGGCAACCCTAGCTTGTGGGGTGGGTACCACATAATTTAGGCCAGTCAAGGAGGCAGGACGCAGATCAGCAGCAACCCCCTGCAGCAAATACCACCACCAGCAGGTTGACAAGAACAGTCACAGTTGAAAAGATGAGGTACAGTCACAGAAGAGGGGTAACAGGTTCCATTCCCCTCTTGACGAAAGCATTACATAGTGTGACCCCTGTACTGCACACCTACAGTCAAAGCACTGAAGATGAGCCATGGCTGCCATCCCCATGCTGTTCCTGATTCCTATTATGATATAAACATACCTCTTAACCTTCAAACCTGCCCGCGTGGGACACCATCAATCAAAATGACCCCTGTGTGGAACACCTGTATTTTGTTGCGTTCTGCACCATATTTGACAGATTTGTTAAAAAGTTTTAATTTTAAAGGATGTTCTGAATGTGTGAATTTAATAAACCCTTAAAAAAGAAAACTGGAAAAACAAGTTTGTATGCAAATATAAGGTCCACCTAAATGAGTCACTGGGAAAGATTGAACTCTCACTCTTGAGATTCCTGGTAAATCATGCTAGGAGGAGAACTACAGGAATCGTTGTTGGTATGGAGATCAGCTAGTAGAGAGTGACTTGACTCACAGTTTGCCAAGTAGTTACAAAGTGTCTGCCAGACAGCAGTAGAATATTGGAAATCAGGATTCCTGGGTTCTATCCCCTCATCTGGGAAAGGAGGTCTAGAGGTCAGAGCAGTAGCTAGCGATAGGTTCATCAAATCATAGGTGTAACCCCTAGGGGCCTGAAAAGTAGCATTGGTGGCAGGCTAAAATCCATTTACCATCTTAGAGATATGGGTTCTAATCTTAGCACTACCTGATGTGACCATGTGAAACTTTTCCATTACTTCATTTGTAAAATTGGAGGGGCTAATACTTGTCTGGAAGGGGAGGGGTACATGGTCTTGATCAGTCATAAGGGTTATGAAGTCCTATGAAATACAAATGGCAGGCAGTAGAGAACAGACCAGAGTTCATGATTTTCTGGCTCCTAGCTCAGTGCACCTTCCCCTAGACTGCAGGAAATTTGGAGCCACTCTCTTATCTAGTTTAACTAACATCCTGTTTCAGCTTCAATTGCAGAACATTCTGTAAAATCTGGTATGCTTGAGAGCTCTGCATAGAAGCGATGATGAAACAGTAGAGCGCAAAGAGAGTGGCATCTGGCTTATTGCATATATTTATTTTTAATTCAATAATAAAAAGGTGCCAATACAAGATTTTAGGTGCTCTAACATATATTTAATGTGATAACAAAACCCCAGCAGCCTTAAATAATTATTCAAAAATGAGGACTGCCAGCTCAAAGAAAAAACTCTTTCCCACCCATTCATTGTTATGGGAAGCACACCCTTAGCCCTCTCCAGAAAAAAAAAAATCAGGGCTTTTGCAGCATGACCAGAAGGTCACCAAATCTAGGTAATTTCAAGGGGGGAGTGTGTTCTTGAGTCCTGGACCTGTCACAGAGAACCCCCTGTCAGCTGCCCCATCTCTTTTATAGTGGGTTGGGGGGCGAACTCAAGCATCCCTGTTGACCACAGCTGTGGCAGCATAGCATAGGGAGGGAGGTATAATGCTGCTGTTCTCCCTTCTGACAAATGTGAGAGAGAGGGGTGGACTACTAGTTGTACTTTACTATATAAAATATTGGCTCATCTAAGCTCCATTGGCATTAAAAATATTTGTGGCCCCAGTACAAGGAACGGGAATACTTTGTGGCCATACAAAGAGAGATTTCCTAATGTTTCACAAGCGTCACACAAGCACAGTTATAGTTACACAAGTTCCAAGCAAGTCTTATAAGTGTCCCCACCCATAGCAATTCAGTGTGAGCTGTTTCTATTTCTCATTAACAGAGGCAATGAGAGGTTGCAGCTGCCCAGTTGATTTGGTCCACCCAGCGCCGTCACACGATACCACTGCCTGCCTCTCAGTAACATGCTGAGTAATGGTCTGTCTGCACTCTGTGCTCCCTGCCCAGGGATTCTATGGTGCAACAGTCCAGGAAGACTCTTACCTGAAAACTATGCCTCACACTTACATCAGCTAACTATAGTACTCACCTTGTTGCCAGCATCCACTTCTGTGTGAGAGCCATGTTCTTGTTCCACTCATTGCTTTTGGATTTTGAAATAATGCCTGCTACTGTAAAGCCTTCCTGCGATGGTACTGCCAGCTGGTCCAAGGTGGATGTTAGCATCCTCCTCTTTGGTATCTGGGGCAGTGTGGGGATCTAGTGTGAACTGAACTCCAGTATCTGGAACATCTTAGTACGTGCAAAGATGCCCCAGTAGCTGCCCTATCTTGAGATGAAGCGCAGTGCCAAGTTCCACCAGGATAAATGTCAGAGCTGGTGTAGTTCATTAAGGCCCAGGATAGTAACTGAAACTTTGCTCCAGAAAGGCAAACCTGCCTCTTCTTCAGTGAGCTGGAACACGCTCTGGTTCAAAACATCCACTGTCCCCAAGAAAATATTGGCAATCCCAGCATATTGGGAGAGTGGTAGAACCTGGAGGTATGCAGCTGCTGTGTAGTCCTGAACCACAGATACGTGCTTTTCCTGGTAAATTCAGTAGCCTCCTCAGCTTTGGTTTTCTCCTCGCTATCTTCCCTTTTGCTCTAAGAAAACAAATATGCACAGTACAGCAGGTTGAAATAATAGGAGTGGAGGAGAAGTAAGAGAGATTTTCAATAGCAATGATCGTCAGACGATGCCTCCATTTTGCCTTCTGCCTTCCAAATTCTCATACTAACCCACCATTGTGCCCCTGCCTCGACTGAAGTGATGCTGATGAAATCAGCGTAGGGTTTCATAAGCCGGAGGCAGAGGTGGGTATGAGGCCTTTGAGCATTGCAATGTGGTTACAGCTCCACATGTATGCATCCGAAGAAGTGGGCTGTAGTCCACGAAAGCTTATGCTCTAATAAATTTGTTAGTCTCTAAGGTGCCACAAGTACTCCTGTTCTTTTTGTGGATAGACTAACACGGCTGCTACTCTGAAAGCTCCACATGGATGTCTATGGTGTGGGCTGGGAAGAGTATGCCATTAACACATAGTTCTTGACAATGCAGACAACATGCAGGTTGCCAGGCAAACCAATGTATTTAGGAACCAACTGCAGCAATCCACTAAGGATTGCATCATTGGGGAGTAGCATGCTTTTCAGATGATACATTGTGCTGGCTTGCATGGGGGAGTACAAACAGGAATGTGTGCCATGATTAGCCTCATTCCTCTTTGGGAAACCCAGCTTTTAAAACCCCATGATGATCTCAGGGCTGTTTTGTGTGTTTGTCACATGCCCTAGCAGTAGCTTACATATTGCCATACACAACTCTGTCGCCAACACAGCAGCCTGCATGGAGCATTTCCCGACTCCAAGTGGATGTCCCCCTGATCAGTAATTGCCTGCACTTACAGCTTCCACAGAGCAGTTACCATTTTCTTGTCCATGGTGACCTGAACTCTCTTTCAGACAGCCTGGCATTCCTGTGGCAGGATAAGCTCACTCCAGCGAGAGGAAAAGGTCTCCTTGCACAGCCAGCAGTTCAGCAGTTATTCCTCCTACACTCTAGGGGTCTTCAGTTTGACACTGTTCTACCAGCCATTGGATGTGATCCTGACCTGGCACCTAATTGCTTGAGTCTCGGCACTGCTTTCATTACAAATTAAGCACTGGGTATTGGCATCCCAATATTTGTCCCAACTCCTGAATAGCATCGGCAGTTGCAGCCTAGACTCTTTGCCCTCAGTGAGACCAGAGTCCACTAGTTCTTGCATTCTGGCGGCCCTCATTCATAGCTAAATGGCCACTGCTAACTTTGCGCTGCAGAGACCATTTTGTTTCTGCATTGCTCAGTAAGCCCCACTTCTGAGTCCACTGCAAAGAGATGACGCAGGTGGTCCAGGATGAGGTGTGGTCCAGGATGGAGACAGTACAGAAAAAGGTGGCAATCTATAGTGAATTCTGGGACCTTCATCCAATCTCCCAGAAGGCTTCTGTAGTGCTACAATATTTTGCAGTTTATCTTAGAAGCCCCTACCGAAGAATGCAGGAACTATGGACTAGGTACCTGGGAGACCTACAAAGCACTAGAACAGGAAGAACTGGAGGGAGCACTGGGTGTGCTGAACTGGTCTGCACAAGCCAGACTGGTTAGTGTGGACACACTGAACCATTGAAGAAACCATGCACAACTAAAAAACACTTATCTGTAACATGTAGCCTTGAAATGGTTCGATCATACAGAGCTGGCTGATCTAGAGAGGCTTTTAGTGTATTCTAAACACTGCATATTTTGATGCTAAAACTACTGTTCTTTTACTGTGGAAGGAGTCTTTCCATTGCCTTCAGTGGGAGTAGAATTGGGACCTAACGGGAGAGGGAAGACATTCAAAAATGATCCTGCCACAATTTAGACTAACCCTCCTTCAGTCAAACCATTTACCACCACTACAGCTGTCAATTCGGAGACAACACCAGATAAACAATTCAAAGATAATAAAGAGGGAGAAATTAGAGCTACTAAGCCAATTACAGGCACAAGCTAGGCATTTTACACCTACAGTTACAAGAAAAGCCTCTAAACCCACACAACCCTTATTCCTTAGTCTAGAGGAAAAACAGAAAATAGTCACCACAAATGGCAAGAGAGTCAAGAAGCAAGACAAGGGAAGGGAAAGATGGAAGTTCTACAGAGCTTTGGAAGAGTATCTGTGGTTCAGAAATATCCCATTATGGACATAGTCCAAGGTACACCACACACTTGTTTTGTACAATGAGGTGATTACAGTGCTGCTCAGGGCCACATGAAGGCAGTTTTAATGGTTATTTGTATTTAGTCTCCCACCTTAGCACTAATTAGGAAATAAATAATTTTGCAGAAGTCTCATATTTCATTTTGACTTAAATTTAACAAGGCTCATGTGTTGTTTTCATCACAACAGAACCGATAGGCCCGGGGGAAGAGATGCTGAGGGGCTGCTGGGCCCGGAGGTGGAGTGAGGGAGGGAAGAGAAAGGCAGGCCTGGGCAAAGGAGGGAACTGCAGTCCTCACGCAGTGGTGCAAGTAGGGCGGTCCGGTCCTGTTCGCCCTACCAGTAAGCTATTTATAGCTGGTACACCGTGCCAGTAAAGACACAGGAAGAGCAGAACAGCGGCCCCACGCCAGCAGATCCTCTAGCGTGACTGCACCGCCCCCAGCCCTTCCACGCAGCTGCGTGCCTGCGTCTCCTGTCTGGGGTCTGTACAACAGCCCCGGCAGAGGACAGGGCTGGGGGCGGTACAGCTGCGCCAGAGGAGCTGCCGGCGTGGGGCTGCCTGATGTTCTGCTCCTTTTGTCGCTCAGGTTCCTGGGAGAGCCCTGCAGTTCAGGGTTCTCCCGGGAACTGCAGCAGCGAAAGGAGCAGAACCCCATGCCAGCAGCTCCCCCAGCGCGGCTATACCGCCCCTAGCCTCACCCCCTCCAGCCCTGTCCTCTGGCGGGGCTGCTGTACAGACCCTGGACAGGACTTGGGAGAGACAGCTGCCTGGAAGGGCTGAGGGCGGTACAGCCATGCCAGAGGAGCTGCTGGCATAGGGCTGCCTGGCGGCCCCATGTTCTGCTCCTTTCGCCGCTGTGGTTCTGGAGAGCCCTGCGGTTGAGAAGTCTCCGGTGCAGCGATAGAAGGACAGACACCCCCCACCCCCCACTCAGGTAACGTGGGATTATGGATCATGGGGAGGGGAGGGGTCACATGAGGAGTCACGTGGGGGGTCACATGGGGAGGTCACGACCCCCTGCCCCATTTAGCTGGTGCAGCGTACCGGTAAGAAATGAATTCTACTTGAATCACTATCCTCAGGAATGGCTGGAGGAAAGATAGGGACCGCAAGGGGACATAGACCTCTAATTTGTCTAAGTAATTTTTAACTTGTTCTTTTCCTAGTTTGGCTTCTGGTCCTACTTCATTTTCATTGGCATTCAGTAGTGATGAAAAATAACAATACAGGACTCTTTCGAGGCCCTGTAATTGGAATGAGTACACTTTAAATCCTTTAACGAGGATCCATTGGAGTGCAAGTCTGGTGCCAGCAGCCGCGGTAATTCCAGCTCCAATAGCGTATATTAAAGTTGCTGCAGTTAAAAAGCTCGTAGTTGGATCTTGGGATCGAGCTGGCGGTCCGCCGCGAGGCGAGCTACCGCCTGTCCCAGCCCCTGCCTCTCGGTGCTCCCTTGATGCTCTTAACTGAGTGTCCTGAGGGTCCGAAGTGTTTACTTTGAAAAAATTAGAGTGTTCAAAGCAGGCTGGTCGCCGGAATACTCCAGCTAGGAATAATGGAATAGGACTCCGGTTCTATTTTGTTGGTTTTCGGAACTGGGGCCATGATTAAGAGGGACGGCCGGGGGCATTCGTATTGTGCTGCCAGAGGTGAAATCTTTGGACCGGCGCAAGACAGACCAAAGTGAAAGCATTTGCCAAGAATGTTTTCATTAATCAAGAATGAAAGTTGGAGGTTCAAAGACGATCAGATACCGTCATAGTTCCGACCATAAACGATGCCGATTAGTGATCCAGCAGCGTTATTCCCATGACTCACCAGGCAGTTTACATGAAACCAAAGTCTTTGGATTCCAGGGGGAGTATGGTTGCAAAGCTGAAACTTAAAGGAATTGACGGAAGGGCACCACCAGGAGTGGAACCTGTGGCTTAATTTGACTCAACACAGGAAAGCTCACCCAGCCTGGACACGGGAAGGACTGACAGATTGATATCTCTTTCTCGATTCTGTGGGTAGAGGTGGTGCATGGTGGAGCAATTTGTCTGGTTAATTCAGATAATGAACAAGATTCTGGCATGCTAACATGTCACTTCACAGTGACTGAAAACCACATACAGAATATGTAAGTATCAGCAGCTGCCCTTGCTTTATATGTACGACTGTGCATGATACAGACACAGAGCTCTGGGAAACTGAAGGATGTTATGTTAAATTGTGGTATGTGCAAAAGATATTGCCCAGGCTACTTATGCCCTCCACTCTCACCCTCAGTGTGGGAATGAGGGCATTTGAATTGGAGGTGCACAAAGTTCATTTTCCAGGTGCTCGTGGGGGGGGGGGGGGTTCTGCTGCCTGATCAGGGTCCAGTCCAGTCTAAGGGGAAAGAGGCTGTGGCTGAAATGTCTGATTAGCATTCAGGAGCGAAAGACAGCATTGCTATTAAAGCCAAGAGCAGCCAGCTCATACCAAGATGGCTCAGGTTTCTGGAAAGATCTCATTCGCTCTGGGCATGCTCCGACATTTGCATTACATGAAATTGTTGGTGTACTTGATCATTGCTTGTCACAGTAACCTCACTGTTCCCCTGTCTGTTCGCTGGCTCCACCTGTTGTCTTTAGGCTTATACTAACATTGTAAGCTCTCTAGGATGGGGAACATCTTTTTTTTAATGTGTGTGTGTGTTTATAGTGCCTAGGGGCGGGATCTCCATCCCAGGTTGTGGTGTCTGGGAGAGACCACAATACGAATAGCGAGTAATAATTGCATAGGCCTTCCAGATTTGTTGCTTGACACATCTCTAGGTCCCGTTTGAGCTGCTTTAGTTCTTCAACAACACACCACTGGTTGTTGACAACAACAAAACAGCATAGGACTGGGTCAATAGGATTTGAAATATTTTTCAGAGTCTCTTCATTTGACAATTACATAGTAGAAGAAATGGATTAATGAACCAACTGCTTCTTCCAGGGAAGCCATGGATTTAAAAGGTAAGCTTCCAGATCTCCAGTGTTGCTCAGGTTTAGTGGTTCCCTCTGGCTAGGGGCTCCTCCTCAGCTCTGTGAAGCTGAGAGATAAGGAGCTGGATTCCTTGCTGCAGGGCAGGTGAGTCTCATTACTAGTCAGGACAGGAGCTGCTAAGTCTGTGTGGGTGGGGTAGTGGCAAGAATGCATTTTGATTTGGACTCAGGATGCCTGTGTGACCTTGGACAAGTCACTAAATGTCTCTGTTTCGCCCATCTATAAAACAGGGATAACATTGCCCTTGTTCACAGGTGTGTTGCGGGGGGGAGGGAGGATCTAAGTTCATTAATGTTTGCAAATCCTAAGCTATGATGGAGGTGATTGCCACAGAAAAGCAGAGTCTAGTGCAATATTCAGTGTTCACATAGCTAGAGGGGATGGCTGAATAGCCAAAACATCTCCTTTGCCAACATCAAGTGGGAACGGAAGGGTGGTGCCACAAGCCGGAGACATGAAGGACTACGAGAAGGTGTGGTTGTTTGTGCTACGTTCCCGATTTGAATTGCAGCATTTATCTGCCTGTCACCACCGTGACAGCATTTATCTCCAGTCAGATTCACTGGGTGTAGGCGTAGCTGTACTAAAGAGTAGAGGGACAGTTGGAGCAGGTTGGAAGAGCTGTTGTTGTGACACGAGGAGAGGTATCGGTACACCTGAAGGGTCAAGTATATCGCATTTCAGCACTGAGTTCTGCAGTTTGTGTCAGAAAGAAGCAGTGCATAGGGGTCTGCTTGTTATGGGGATTGACATGCATGACTGTGGCCCCCAGGCCTTAGTGACAGGTAAGTGAAGGCAATGTTTCTGAAGGAATCTTCAGGGCAATGGAGAAGGGGTGCTAATATTTTGCAGTCTGGGGTGGCTTGTGTGCGTAGGCTCAGTGTTTGAGTGTAGGCCAGCTGTAAGTAGCTCCTGTTCACTATGCCTGACCTAAATCAGACTTTGGCCTTAGCGACAAGAAGGTGTTAGACTTTGTCCTGCAATGATCCTGTGCTCTGTTCCTAGAGTGTTCTGTTGCATCAGTAAGGGTACAGGGCTAGTCTGCACACGTTCAGGCATCGCGCAAGGAGGGCAGAGTTAAGGTGGCATTGCAGGGGTGGCATGACCTCACCTCTTGGTTTTAAGAGGTTTGAGTGTAGCTGAACTCAACATTTGAGGCATCTTAATTCTGCATTAAATTAAGTTTTTAGGTAGTTCATTTTCTTGTTTGTTTACAAATAATTTCTAAGCACCCCTGTGTTCCACAGCCCAGTTTTCCCCCTCCATGACCTCTCGCTCCTTGGCAATGGTTAAACTGGCCTCAGATTGCTTTGGCTGCAGTTAGTCCCTTCATTGCCCATGCATCAGCTCCTCATTTCCCATCTTTCTGCCTGTCCAGGGCAGCCTGGTCCTCCCTCCTTCCCAGGGAGGAGTGGGCATCAGCAAGGTCCCCTGGGGTTAGGGAGCTGGGCAAAGAATGCAGGAACAGGAGACTGACACGGAGCCAGTGGGGTATGTTTTGAAGGTGTGGGCATAGGCGCCAACTCCATGGGTGCTCCAGGGCTGGAACACCCACAGAAAAAAATTAGCCAGTGCTTAGCACCCATCATCAGCCAGCTCCCCCACCCACCCTCCAGTAACTCCCACCTGCCGGCAGCCCCACCAATCAACTCCTCCCCCTTCCTCCCAGTGCTTCCCAGCAGTCGCGATCAGCTGTTCCGCAGTGTGCGGGAGGAGTAGGGGACGAGGTGCACTCAGGGGAGGAGGTGGAACTGGGTGGGAAGAGGCGGGGCAGGGGTGGAGCATTGGGGGAAGAGGTGGAGTCGGGGCGGGGCTGGGGTTGAGCGGGAGTTGAGTCCCCCCGGACAAAGGAAAAAAGCCGGCGCCTGCGGGTGTGGGACAGAAATGAGGGGGGCATGGATGTCAGCAGGTTGGGGGGAAGAGCTGAAGTGCTCCCGCCACTGCACAGCCTCCCCTTTTCCCCTTGAAACAGCAGCAGCAGGGGGAAGGGTGAACCTGGTGTCCCTTCCCCACAACTGGAGGCAGCATGGGAAAGAGAGGCATTCTGGGTTCCATCCCCTGATCGGGGCAGTGGAGGGAAAGGGAGTCTCTGGGCTCCCTCCGTTGGCCTGGTGGAGAAACTCTGGAGGGTATTTTTAGCAGAATGGGGGAGGGCACAGATGTTTTCACTGCCCTTCCCTCCCACCACCCAATGTATGTCATGGGAGGGGAAAGTGCCTTACTTTCTTCCCCTATGGTTCTGCTCTGTCCGCAGTTTTACACTCCCAGAGAGCAAAGGTCCCTTCATTGAGAGATCATAGAAAAATGAGTTTTGGAAACCCTGTTCTTTGTCAAAAAGCTCTAGTCATCGAATTGGGTTTTCAAAAACCAGGTTGGAATAATTCCTTGCACTAACAGGGATCATTGTCTGGTGTGTTCTGGCCCCTCAGTAGTTGTGCCAGAGTATAGTTGTAAGATTGGCAAAAGGACAGGGTCCACCTGGCACCCCCAACATCTTGGTGCACTGTGCCAATGCTCCTAAACACTGCTCCAATTCCCCTGTTGGCCTAGCTGTGCACCCCCGCTAAAATTATAAGACTCTGAAAATCTTATGAGCAGCTCATGTTAGGGGGCGGTATATCAGGAACCGCTTGACTACATGACCCAGTGACTTGCTTTCCTTTGTTCACACTCAGTCCCATTGTTTAGGAAATGGGTGAAGAGTATGACTCATTATTATATTTACCATAACTGCTTACTAGAGTCTTTCATCTTCCCTCTATTTAATTAATGCTAATTTCCTTGACAATACTTCTAAAGTAAAATTAGAGTCTGCTTGTAAAACACATTATTTTTTTAACGGGGCTGTATCTCAGGAACACAAGATTTTTTTTAAGGGCCTTTATCTCAGGAACCCCTGGCTCAAATGACCTCTCATTTGGACTACCAATGCTACCACATGCCCCCATGAGGCACAGCAAATTTCAAGACAATCTGAGAGAGCACATAGATTTTAGAGTATTTAGAAGAGTCATCTTTTTAAAAGTCACACTCAGCCTTAACGGTAGCAGAGCTATAATTGCTTGTAGAATTAGGATCTTACAAGTCTATGCAGCAGCCATGATATAAGTCTCTTTTTCTCCACTGCAGCATAAGCAGGATTGTTCCTATTAGGTGGCCAAAAGATTAACTTAAGTTTACTTAGGGCATGTCTACATTATGCGCAGGATCGACGGACAGCGATCGATTCAGCGGGGGTCAATTTATAGATGCGATAAATCGACCGCTGAGTGCTCTCCCGTCGACTCCGCTACTCCAATGGAGCGAGAAGCATAGACGGAGTCAACGGGGGAGCGTCAGCCATCGACTTACCACAGTTAAGACACCGCGGTAAGTAGATCTAAGTACGTCAACTTCAGCTACCCCCCAGTGTAGACCAGGACTTAGACCATAAAGTCTATGGACAGGGAATGCCTCTTTGGGTATGTTGACAGAGCAAAAGCTGTGCACAGTCTAGCCGACCTAAGTTAGCTTGAATCCGGCTAATGCAGATAATAATAGCAGAGAAGACAGCACAGCATGGACTTCAGAGTGAGCCAAGTACACATGCAGTGTCCATGCCGGGCTTATACTACCTGTGCTGAAGTCCAAGCTATGCGGTCTTGGCTGTTATTGTTAGCCCTGCTAGCTGGATTCAAGCTAGCTCGGGTAGACTAGGCCATGCACAGCTTTTGCTGTGTAGACATATCTTCTGTTATGCATTTGTACCGTGCTTAGCACAGTGAGGCCCTGATCCATGACTATTGAAGTAGCACCTAGGGGCTACAAATAAGAATTGTTTCCCAGTCTCATGGCTGAATGTTTCTCTCATCTTGTTTTGCAGACAAAATTGATCAGATTCAGGAATGTTGCTCTGGTACCCAGAAAGCAATGCCAATCCAGGAAAGACCAAATGCACCACACTCCATGTTCAAGTCTCATTCAGAGATTCTGAGGGCCCCAGGGAGAAATCTGTACCAGTGAACCCACACATCTCATAGCTGGCAAAAGGTTGGGCTGTACCCAGCACTGTTGCTGATGAGGACTATTAATGCCTCCCTGTTGATACAATGTTAATTAACAATCTGCCACCCCTCACTCAGTCATAACCAATCCTTTCTTAGGAAATTTTAGGAAGGAAGCAACAATGGATATCCAGGTTTTTTACTTTCCATTGATGGCACTAAGGATGGAGAACGTAGCAAGCAGTTGGCACTTCTGGGGGTATCAGCAAGGAGTGAGATATGATCCAAAGTTACCTGGAAAACTATAGAGACACAAGTGACTACTCTGTATTCACAAATGTAAACTAAAAAGAACAGGGTTGGGAAACCAGCCAAAGGGATAATAGTAACATTCATGTTTGGTAAGGGTTTGGCAGATACAGAGTATTGATTAATCCTGGGAGAGTTTTATGGCTTCCTTTTCCCATCTGTACAATTTAGACATCGGTGCTATTGAAAATCCTACCTTATGTGACTTAGGAGCATGAGTCTCATTGAAAAGCAATGACTTAAAGCATCTAAGTGACTTAAGTGTTTTTAAAAAATCGCACTCAGAGGTTCAGTGACTTGCCCAAGGTCATGCACAGAGCAAGTTAAGAGTCAGAGCAGGGAATCTCCTTCAGAAGTTCCTAGTTTCTAGTCTTAAAATTGAGGAACATGGGACAGGAACATAGGCAATGCCATACCAACAGTCCATCTAATTCAGTATCCTCTCTTCAACCATAGCTAGTATCAGTTGCTTCCGAGGAAGTTCAAGAAACTCTGTAATAGGCGCATTTTAGTAGAGTGGGGGAGGGCACAGATATCCTGCTCATAAGGGCAATTTCTGCCTAGCCCATGGTGGTTGGTGGTTTCCTTACACAGAAGAGTATATAGCCTTTACAACTTTGTATCCCGTCTAATAACTGTGGGTGTTCTCATTATCCATTAAGAGTTCAGCAGGTGTCTGAGTATCAATGTCACAATGAGTTCCACAGGTTAATTGCGTTATAATAATGCCCAGCTCTTATATAGCACTCTTCATCAGTAGATCTCAAAAGTGCTTTATGTAATAAAGAATGTCTTTTTATCAGTTAGAAATGTTGCCTTTTAATTTTGTTGGGTATCTCCTTATTCTTGTTTCTCGAGAGACCAAATAGGAACTCCCAATCTACCCTCTCTACACTGTTCATTTTCTCTCTGAATCATGTCACCTCTTATTTTTCTACTCTCCTAGTCCTGCAGTCCCAATCTTTTTAATCTCTCTTCATACCAAATTCTACCCATGCATCTAATTTTTGTAGCCCTTTTCTAGACTTTGTTTCTGCTATAGCCTTTCTGAGATGGGGTGATCAGAATTGAGCCCAATTTTCAAAGTGAAGCTGTCCCATCACTTTATATACTAGCAATATAATACTGAGTATTATTCTGTATCCCTTCCTAACTATAACCTCTCATCTTGTTTGCTTTGACCAGCACATCGAGCAGATGTTTCCATTGAGCTGTCCTCAATGACGCTTAGATCTTGTTTCTGAGATTAGTTAATTTAGAATGCATCAATGTGTCTGAGTAGTTCAAACTGTTCCTTCCAATGTGCGTCACTTGCCCTTTATTTACACTTGCTTTAGTCTGTCCTCATGCTGCCAGTAACCTCGTACATCTGTGGTTCCTAGTGGTGTCCCATAATATCTGCTGTGTCTTAAAGCCTCAGCTCCTGGAATCACTGGATTTTGAGAGACACTGCTATTTTTGTTTTAATGAACGTTTCTCGCCCTCATGGTTGGGAGAAAAGCTACTCCAAAGATTAAAAACACTAGAAGGCAAATGAGCAGAACTGAAATTTTAGAACCGTTATTTCTAATGATTTGTGGGGGGGAGGGGTCTGCCTCATGATTTTGATTGCTTGGGGTTTGCAGTGCTATAATCAGTTTCTAAACCATTGTGTCTTTCCCTATGACTACTGCATTTCCTTAATAGTCTTTTATACACTATTTATGAAAGGTTTCTTGAAAGTCCAAATATGTATTATTAAAAATAGTGAATAAACAATAACTGGTTGAGATCCTCAAGGAAATCCTGTGCAGGTTTGTCCCTCTCATATCATGTTCACCACATGTTTCAGCTTATCGTTTCCAGCCAGTTTAGCTGCTAGCAAACCAAACTTAACCAAAGTCAGACTTGCTGGTCCATAATCCCCAGAATAACTCCTAAAACCTTTAATAAAAATAATAATAATAAAAAGTATAAGATTAGCTTCCTTCCCGGTCTCAGCTGAATCAGCTTGTTTCAGTGACAAATTGCACTAGACCATGATCAAAATAGTTAAACTGCAAGACACTGATCGGGAATATATCATTCCAAAGAGCATGGACGGGGTCATGCTCAAGTCTGTTCAAGAGAGTAAAAGGTATGAATACAACAGCAAACACTGAATTCAAGAACTTTCTGGAATGGCTCTTCCTGTGATGTCCTGGGTCTTGAATGCAGGCCTGAGAGTCCCCAGACAGCTGCTGCATCCTGGCCTCTGCCCACTGTCTGCTGAATCTTGGCGGACCAAGGAGCTCGCAGGACTATAGCCTCAGCCAAGACACCACTCAGGGGAGCCCTGATGGGAGCATTGCCCAGCACCACTGATTTGTCCAACATGCTATTTTGGCCAGAAGGAAGCATAGGAAGTTTGTCTAAGCAACAAGGTGATTTCTTGTGGTTGCTGCATTGGACCCTGCTTGTGCCTGCCTCCTGCACCTACCCCTGTTCCTGAGTCCTGCTCTGCTCCTGGCTTGCCCCTGCCTTTGCTCCTGTTTCCAGCATGTTCCAGCTTTGAACTTGATCCTTGCCTCTTATCCAGTTCCTGCCCTTATACCTTGCCTCCAATCATCAGTTACCAGTCCTGGTTCTGACCTAAGCCTCCAGCATCTGACCCTGACTCAGGCTTGACCCTTGGCTCTGCCAGCTGATATCTGATCCCAGCTCTGACCCTCAGCTTCGATTCCTGGCTCTGACTCTGGCTTGACCCCTGGCTCTGGTAATCGGCAATTGACTCTGGTGCTGACCCTCGGCTTTGTTCCCCAACCTGGCTGCATGCTCTGACCACTAGGCCAGATTGCCTACATCCCGCTCCATAACACTACCAAAGACAGCAGTAGAACCTGCAGCTGTGACCATATGCAAAGCGATAGCTGTACTTAGAGAAAAAACACTGAATTAATCATTTGATTTTACTGAATAGGATACTATATCCCAAGACACATTATAAGAGTTATTTAAGCCCCACAATAGCTCTGGGAGATAGGGATTATCCATTTGTAGGTCTGGAAACTGAGGCACAGAGATTGTGTGACTTTGAGCAAGTCTTTCAGTGAGTTCATACAGAATAGAGACCACGAGCCCCAGCACTTGAGCCCCTGCTTTTAACCAGATCTAATCCCTCTGACTCGATGAGGGGAGAGGGAGAGTTTGGTGGGGTACTGCCCAGATTTGTCTGCAAGCCAAGCTCCACCCACCCGAAATGCCAAAATGAAACCATTCACAGCAGACTGTGAACCTAGTCAAAATATGATCACCTGGGCCGTTCTGGGCTCCTCAGGCTTGGCTCTGGCTAAGAGGGGTTCCGAGGTACACCTGGCGAGGCCAGATCAAGCCATAGGCCCAACTGACACATGTCTATAGTCTCAGCTCCTGGAAAGAGTCGTGAGATGACACTGGAATCATCTGTCATATTGTTATTTTTTCTAGCCCTTATGTCTTGAAAATGTGACCCAGGTGTAACTGTTGCAGAGGTGTCTGTCTGAGGCTGCAGACTGCCTCCTGCAGAGGAAGGAGCAGCAGTCACTGGAGCCAGGGAGGAAGCTGCCTTGCCCTACACCCACCACCAGACATTGCTCCGGAGCTTGAGCATAAGAACAATCACACTGGGCCAGACCAAAGGTCCATCTAGCCCAATATCCTGTCTTCCGACAGTGACCAATGCCACGTGCCCCAGAGGGAATGAACAGAACAGGTAATCACCAAGTGATCAAGCCCCTGTTGCCCATTGGATGTCCTGCTGGCCGCTGTGGGATCAGTTTCCTTTTTATGGAAACTAATTCACTCCCAGTGCTCTGATTAACCCCTCTAATCTTTTGTCTCCATGGGTCAGTCAGCTTAGGGAAAAAGTGGCAGTATCTCCCAAGCACCATCCACTAAATGTGCCACTAAAATGAGACCCGTTTTGACAGCAGTGGAATAGCTCAGAACATTGAGAGTTAGAGTATCCCCATGCTGGCTGGGTGAACATAGCCTTGAGAGGAATGGGGTAGCTCTCGGCCTCTCAGAGCTACTGTCATTTCAGGCTCTCTACAAATCCCGGCAGGCATTACTCACTGCACCGGTTTACATCAGTGTCTATAAGGGCTAGATATTTAGCTTTTATTATTTTTTTTAAAAAGGTAGATTCTACAGAACATGGAAGTCTGAAAAGAAGGGGCGGAGGGGCAGGTCATTGACCTGGTGTGCCCCAGCCCAGTTCCACCCTTGCTTACTCACAGCACATAGATGGATGATCTCCTTCCTTCTTGAAAAATTACACTATCCTGGAAGTAGCACAGTATCTTGGCTGGGTCCAAACAGGATCAGCTCAAATTTGACTCAGGTTTTCAAAATATTTGTGCAACCAAATATGAGGTCTCGTTAATATTCAGTCCTTAATCCCATTCTGATCCATATATGAATTGGCAGAAACACCACAATGCTGCCATTGTCAGAGTGTTTCCAGCATTAATGCATTCAACATCATAAAAGAAGTGGTATCTCGGCATATGGCATTAAAAAAAAAAAGGCTGCTCTTGTGGAATTGTTCAGCTCCATTTCATGGAGCGAGCTGCACAGAGGGAGGGCTACGTGGCTGTGAGAAAAACATGCTCTGCTACATACATATGACAGAGGGAGCCAGAAGGAACCTGACAGGTGGGGAGAGGACAGCAAGAATAGAATAAAGACAAAAATGAGAGAGGAAAGAAACTTAGAAAATAGAGAGGAGACCATTAAAAAAAAAAGGCTCTATATAGTCAGCTCCTGGGTCTTAGATTTATATTGGAATATAAATATGGGATCAAAATACAAGTAAGCCTCATTCTCCCATGCCCAGCCACAATGTTACTAAGAAAATAACCATTTAGGTATTCAGCTCATAAGATGTTTTTCCACCTGCTTCCTTATTACTAGCCTGTGCTGCCCTCTAGTGAACATAAGAAAAACTTCCAAAATAAAATTCATATTATGATGGATTACTTCCCTTAAAAAAACAAAACAAAACAAAAAAAACCAAACACCCTCCTCTCACCAATCCAGTCCCTAGCTCTGCCATACTTCATCTGAGCTAGTAATACTGCTTCCTATTCCCTATGCCTGTGGTGATGAGTGCCATCAAAATGCTTGTTTTCAAAAAAACATTTGCACATTGCTAAATATTATAACCCAACCACTCTGCAATGACAGCCTCATTGCCCAGTTCTCCAGGAAGTGTTTTCTCCTGTGCCACCCTTTACAAGTGGGAAATACTCCCATTCAAAGTTTGCAAATCCACCACCTTATCCTTCAAGTCTCTCCTCAAAACTCACCTCTTTCATGATACAGACAGTGAGCTGCAGCACTCTCATGACCAGGCAGATGGTGAGTGGTGTTCCCTGCTCCCGACTGGCTAAAAAATTATCTGTAAAACCCTGTGGTAGAATCATAGCACTGGATGGTACAGTGAGAGGTCATCTAGTCCAGTCCCCTGCACTCAAGGCAGGACTAAGTATTATCTAGCCCAGTGGTCGGCAACCTTGCAGAAGTGGTGTGCCGAGTCTTTCTTTATTCACTCTAATTTAAGGTTTCGCATGCCAGTAATACATTTTAACGTTTTTAGAAGGTCTCTTTCTAGAAGTCTATAATATATAACTAAACTATTGTTGTATGTAAAGCAAATAAGGTTTTTAAAATGTTTAAGAAGCTTCATTTAAAATTAAGTTAAAATGCAGAGCCCCCCGGACCGGTGGCCAGGACCCAGGCAGTGTGAGTGCCACTGAAAATCAGCTCGCATGCCGCCTTCGGCACGCGTGCCATAGGTTGCCTACCCCTGATATAGACCATCCCTGACAGGTGTTTGTTCAACCTGCTCTTAAAAATCCCCAATGATGGAGATTCCACCTAGGCAATTTATTCCAGTGCTTATCCACTCTGACAGTTAGGAAGTTTTTCCTAATGTCCAACCTAAACCTCCCTTGCTGCAATTTAAGCCCATTGCTTCTTGTCCTATCCTCAGAGGTTAAGGAGAATAATTTTTGTCTCTCCTCCTTATAACATCTTTTATAAAGCAACAAAGAGTCCTGTGGCACCTTATAGAGTAACAGACATATTGGAGCATAATTCACCCACGAAAGCTTATGCTCCAATACGTCTGTTAGTCTATAAGATGCCACAGGACTCTTTGTTACTTTTTACAGATCCAGACTAACACGGCTACCCCTCTGATACTTAACACCTTTTATGTACTTGAAACTGTTATCATGTCCCCTATCAGTCTTCTCTTTTCCAGACTACACAAACCCAATTTTTTCAGTCTTCCCTCATAGGTCATGTTTTCTAGACCTTTAATAATTTTTGTTGCTCTTCTCTGGACTTTCTCCAATTTGTCCACATCCTTCCTGAAATGTGGCACACAGAACTGGACACAATACTCCAGTTGAGGCCTAATCAGTGCAGAGTAGAGTGGAAGAATTACTTCTTGTGGCTTGCTTACAATACTCCTGCTAATACATCCCACCAGAATGATGTTTGCTTTTTTTGCAATAGTGTTACACTGTTGACTCATATTTAGCTTGTGGTCCACTATGATCTGTTTCTGCAGTAGTCCTTCCTAGGCAGTCATTTCCCATTTTGTATGTGTGCAACTGATTGTTCCTTCCTCAGTGGAGTACTTTGCATTTGTCCTTATTGAATTTCATCCTACTTACTTCAGACCATTTTCCCAGTTTGTCCAGATCACTTTGAATTTTAATCCTATCCTCCAAAGCACTTGCAACCCCTCCCAGCTTGGTATTGTCTGCAAACTTTATAAATGTACTCTGTATGCTTCTATCTAAATGATAATGGAAATTGTATGAACTCTTCACAAAACTTACACTCTCCCAAGGGTGGTGCTGTAGAAACTGGAAAGTCCCCTTTGCTATGTAGGTGAGGAGGCAAATAGCATGGAGTGAGATAGGGAGGAAGAATGATCTTATGGGTAGGGCACTGGAATGGGACTTGGGAGACCTGAATTCAAATCCAAATTTGGTGATGGACTTTCTGCGTGACCTCGGGCAAGTCACTTGATCCTCCCCATGCCTCAGTTCCCCCTTCCGAGAGATGGGGATAATACCTCCCAACGTTAGGATAAAGTCCATGAATGATTGCAAGGTGCTTAGACACAACAGTGATGAGGGTCATACATACCTAAATAAAGCTTAGAAATACACTTCTGTACTGTGGTGGTGAGGAATCCCTTCAGTTGTAGGGGCGATGAAGGAAGCATGAGCAATCTCTTGAATCATTAAGGGAATGGTAGAAAATGTATGGGCTTCTCTTCTGCTCTACAGGTGATGGAAACTGGAGGGACCCTTTCTAAAATGGCTTATTGGACATAGAGGAATCCAGATTGTGGACAGAGTAGAAATTCTGCTCTGTTCTCTAGTGCTCCCATCTAAGGATCTTTAAGTGTTTTCCATGCAACACCTCCAATTAAGTATTATCCCTATATCTCAGGTGGGGAAATTGATGATTAGTAGAATGAGTTTAGGTGACTTGCGCCAAAGTCACATAACAAGACTGCAGCAGAGCCAGGAAGAGTACCTGGATCTCCCAACTCCTGTTCAAATACTTTAATCCCCAAGCCATCAAAAAATGTGCCTGTCCATGCCAAGAACCTCTTCTCCACCAGGCAGTGTAAGTGATCCAAGAGGTCACTTTTGGGCTCCAGAGAGGGAGGGCAAGAATTCAACTTTCCTCCTATAGTTCCCTAATCCTGTGAACACTTATGCACATGTTTAACTCTCTGCTCAAAAGTAGCCCTATTAATGTCAGTGCAATCACATGTGTGTGTAAAGTTAAGCACTTGTCTAAGAGTTTGCAGGATCAGTGCACAGATTAATCTTCTAGGAAAGCAGCTCCACTAACTCCCCTGTTGCTCAAATAGGGAAGACCTCACCAGGAACATAACTGGTTGTCATTTATTACTTGTGAGGTATGAAGACTGTGACAGTTTGGGGAAATGATCTTCCTACAGCTTATGAGTTCTGACTGACATTATGAAGGCTGTGTATAATGCTAATCTTCACTGTGAATAGGTGTAGTCCCTGTCAGAAAATGGCTGGTTCCTGTATTACACTCCCTGTCTGGAAGCAGCTACAAGACAATCACAAGAATGGTTCACATGGATTGACCCTGAGCTGATAGAACAATGCATATGCTAGAGGAAACTGGTTTCCCCCCAAAATTGACTGCAGGGAGATGAGTTGGAGCAATGGAAATTCCTCATCAAAGGAGAACAGTTTGAATTTTAATCCTGTCCTCCGAAGCACTTGCAACCCCTCCCAGCTTGGTCTCGTCTGCAAACTTTATAAGTGTACTCTGTATGCCATTATCTAAATGATAATAGAAACTTTCTGAACTCTTCACAAAACTTACACTCTCCCAAGGGTGGTGCTGTTGAAACTGGAAAGTCCCCTTTGCTCTGTAGGTAAAGAGGCATTAGAAACTGCTGTCCAAAAGGTTCATGCTTCCTGCGCAAGGGGAACCTGTTGATGTCAGATCTGAGCAAACCAAGGAGAGCGTGTTGCACGGGGAGGGAACAGGGCCAGCTCCAGGCACCAGTGAAGGAAGCAGGTGCCTGGGGCGGCCAATAGAAAGGGGCGGCAGTCCATCCATTCTTGGGGCGGCACATCCGGGACTGCAGCGGCAATTTGGCGGTGGGGCCTTCAGTCCTTCGCTTCCTCTTCGGCGGCACTTCGGCAACCGCTCAATCAGGTTTTTCTTTTTCTTCTTTTTGTTTTTCCTTCGCTGCCGCTTGGGGTGGCAAAAAAGCTGGAGCCAGCCATGGGAGGGAGAGAGAACCTAAAGGCTGAGCCAAAGGAGTGGAGGGTCTGAGGACAGTGAAGGATTTTCCAAAAACCTGAAGGCCTTCAGAATCTCCAGGACACCACAGGCTTGGTTTCTGTGTGCGGGTTTTGTGATTTTGGCGTAGATCTGTAAGTCCCTATGCTGTCTCTAGGAATAAGGTGTGTGTGGTTAAGTTACTTTGCAAAGCCTTGCAGTTCATTGCTCTAACTGTCATGCATCCCCAAATGGACAAAGTGAAAACCAGAGTACTCTGAAGGTGGCAATCTGGGAATGGGTGTGGTTGAGCTACTGGGGATATTTGAGGGGGTCAGGACTGGCCTTGGGACCTAGGGCTGCTGGACTGCTGGCTCCCATTTCCAAGAAGAGGTACCAGACATGGAGTCTACACCCTGAGCGTGAGCTTGAGTGGCCAGAAACAATGCCGGGATGCTGCTCAGACTCAGTGGGCAGAGATGCATCAGCCATAACACAGCAGGCTGGTGAGTGTCCAGCAGGGGAACATCAACCACAAGTGTGACAAAGAGAAAGGACAGTCCGACATTACTCATTTGACTGGATGATGGATGCAGTGTAGATTGGTTCACTTCTAGGATTCCACCTCCAGCTCTAGTGACCTCTAAACATATTAACACAACGGTCTAAAATTACTTTATTTTCTAGACTGCAGCATCTTGCATGATGACACCTGATGTTTTTATTTTGTCATGAAAACAAATTTTGGAGCACAATTTGTAGCAAATAAAAATATCTGTGTCCATATATATGGTTGAATAATGACATGATTTGTAGGCCTTGTGTACACGATATAGCAGAGGGGTATAGGTAAGAGCTAAAAGCCAGATTCCATGATGAGATCAGAGAGTAGATAGGACAGGGGTCGGCAACCTTTCAGAAGTGCTGTGCCTAGTCTTCATTTATTCACTCTAATTTAAGGTTTCGCGTGCCAGTAATACATTTTAACGTTTTTAGAAGGTCTCTTTCTAGAAGTCTATAAGATATAACTAAACTATTGTTGTATGTAAAGCAAATAAGGTTTTTAAAATGTTTAAGAAGCTTCATTTAAAATTAAGTTAAAATGCAGAGCCCCCCGGACCGGTGGCCAGGACCCGGGCTTTGTGAGTGCCACTGAAAATCAGCTCGCGTGCCACCTTCGGCACACGTGCCATAGGTTGCCTACCCCTGAGATAGGAAGTCACTGAGCAGGAGAGATGGCTGGAAGGCTCTTCCATACAGCAGGAGCTGCAGAGCAGGGTTCAGTTTTCAACACAAGCAGAGCAAAATGCCTCTTGGGGGTGGGTGGGGAGCTGTATTCTGTACCCTGTCATGAAAACTGAATGGGGAACTCAGCTTGTGGCTTGAACCCTTTGCTCTCCCCACAGACTGGGGCTTCAACACCATTTAATCTCCATGGCTGTCAGGCTGGGAGCTTTCACCAGCACTAAATTCACTAACAAAAGTAAAATTACATCACTCAGCTCTACTCTACTGCATGAGAAACTAAAGCTGGCAATTGTAGCCATTCACTCTGGACTATCGAGGCTACACCAAAGCCAGAAGCTGCCAGGAACCCTAGTACGCAGAACAAAAGATCAATACCGAGAGGGAAAAGAGCTGCCTCCTTTCCCCAAACCATGAGCAGCATGTTGTGGATGTAAGCTACAAGCTCTCCATAAGCACATAATGCCATTATAAGGGGTCATTAGTCATGCAGGTCCAATTACACCACTCTGGCAGTGTAAAAGAGGCCGCAGTGTAAATACAAAGCTGGCCCCATGTGCTTACCTTCAGTTCCTCTGAGTGTGGCACATCATGTGACAAGAGGTGGCAGACACAGCCTGAGGACAGGCTCTTGACAAGACTCTGCTTGGAAAATCCTAGGAATTCCTGGATTCCCCTTTTTTCCCAGGCAGCTCCCTGATCTCTGTAGCTGAGCCACTGGTTCAGATCCTAGTTCTTTCTATGCTAGGGAATCACCACGTTGCTGCTTAGCTGGCTCTGTGTACCCAATCCGAGCACTGGGGAGCCTTCACCCAAGGAAATATCTAGGCCTGCAAAGAGTTGTGGTAGTGGGAATAGAGGGGAAGCAGGCTGAGACACAAACTAAGGAGCAGGGTGAGACTGGGGGACAGAAAGGCTGGGTAAGGTTGTTACAAATTTTGGTGGAAGCAATTAATTACATTAATGTTGTTTGAGAAATGAGGGGCCATTTTACTTGAATTGGAAGATGCACTGCCAATCTGAGCATTTTCCTCACATTGTCCACCCCTGGCTGGCTGGGACATCCAAAGATCTGGTCCTTGAATATCAGGAAGAGATTGTTTTAAGGTGAAGGGCGAGACTCCTCTTGTGACCCTTGAGTCCAGTCCTGGATTGCATCAATCCTTCCTTAGCTTCTGTTCCCCCTAGATCAGAGTATAAGCAGAGATCAGGGCAGGGCAGTACTCAGATAAGAGAGGCCTTCTTTGCAAGTGTTGGGCCCTTGGGCCAATACCCCAGCATGGTAGAGCAGGCCAACGCCAGCTGAGCCAAGGGGCCAGTATGGCAGCATGGAATCAATGAGGCGATAACCATCTCTTGTGTTGGCAGCAGGGAGGGAAGGTGGCACAGTAGCCACTATCCTGGGTCCACACTGCCCAAGGATCCCTCTACCTTGGGGAAATACTCACACAGCTGCTGACACCAGCTTCTGTGCACTGGTAGCACAGCCCAAGTAGCTGTCCCACAATGCAGAATCTGGGCTGTGGAATTTCCACTGGGCTCTAATCTCTCTGAGATGAGTTAGCTGTATCCAGCCCACTCCCACGACTGTGAGACAGAATCCATATTTACTGCTACAACCTATGATTTAAGGACATGGCAAGCTCTTACTCTCTCTCCCCAAAGAAACACCTTCACCCATCTGCTTTAGGGAGACATCTTGTCCACCTACACTCAGTTCATTGTACAAGCAGTAGGCTAGTGGGAGAGCAGAAGAATCACATTGCCCTTCTCAAACTGAGTTGTCCAGCCTCCAGGAGAGCATTCAGCTTTCCCAGCCCCAGAACCTGCTACTCTCACCTCCTCTTCTCTCCGCACCAGGTGCATCTGGGCAGATCTGGACCAAGTTCACAAGCTTAATTCCCTCACTTTGGGCCAAATCCAGAAGACAAGAGGAGCCCTTGAAACTCTTACGAACTTCAGTAGGAGATGAAGGAGCTCAACACCATTCTGGATTGAAAGCTACATACAGACGTTGTCCTTTGAGAAAACCCAGATTTAACATAGAGTGGAAGCTTATATGGAAGGCATGGACGGCTATAGGCATTTACTCTGATTTGAAGATACTTTCAGGTCTGTAGCATACTATTTGGTCCATAACCATTGCAGTTTGGATAGTCCTTGCAACTGAACCATATGCTCTTTGATGCCTTTGCAGCAGACACTGTTGGCTTCCAGAGGTTATGCCTGTTAGTCCTTCACAAAGGACTGGGCTCCTCAAAGAGACCTGCCTCTATACAGTAGCTTCCAGCAAAATTAAGGAAGACATTGAGGAGAAGGATAGGACAGGGGACTGGGACTCAGGTTCTGCCACAGGCTTCCAGGATGACCTTGGGCAAATCAATTGATCTTTGTGTCTCAGTTCCCCACCTGTGAGATGGGGAATAATACTTCCTTCCTTCTCTTCCCTTTGTCTGATCTGATGCCCCAATCCCACAAGTTATTTTGCAGAGTCATGCCTCTTTGCACACATGTAGCTCCCCTACAGGTGCACAGGTCCTCCCAGATGGAGTAATTTGTAGGACTGTGGCCTTAGATTGTAAACTCTTTCAGACAGAGACTGTATCTCACTCTGTGCTATCCACTGTGCAAACACCCTGGGGCTCTGATCTCAGTCAAGGGCTCCAGGAGTAATAAGAATTAGTAGTAAACTCAAATCTGTCTGATTGTTGACCCAGCCTCCACAAAGTGGTTGGAGAGTCACCAAGTCCTTGAGTTCCACGGAGTTCAGCAAACCTGGATTAAGATGCCTTGCTACTTGTTTTACACGGGGGCTCCCTTTCTGCTGAGCTAAAGCAATGCTCATGTCATTGACGTTCCCTCTCCCTTCCTCTGGGCCTGGCCACTGCAGCGAAATATTTTCTGCCCATTTTTTTCAATGCACCCTTCACCTCTTTATTCCTTAGACTATAGATAACCGGGTTTAACATGGGGGTCACAATGCAATATAACGACGAAACCAAGGTGTCTATGTCCAGAGAGTAGCCTGAGCTGGGCCGATTATAATTGAAGTTGGAGGTGCTGTAGAAGATGATGACCACAATCAGATGGGAGGTGCAGGTGGAGAAAGCTTTGAATTGGCCCTTGGCTGAACGGATCTTCAGGATGGTGCTGATGATGTGGCCATAGGAGACCATGGTGAACAGACAAGGGCTCAGTCCAATCAAGGCACTAGCCAAATGAAGTACAGCTTCATTGACAGAGGTCTCTGAGCAAGAGAGCTTCAGCAGCAACGGGACATCACAAAAGAAGTGGCTGAGTTGATTGGACTTGCATATGACTATGGCTGATGTGAGGAGAGTGTGCACCAGGGAATTCACCAAGCCACACAGCCATGAAAACCCCGCCAATTGCACACAAAGCCTGTTGCTCATAATGCTTGGGTAGCTCAAGGGCTTGCAGATAGCCACATATCGGTCATAAGCCATGGCGGCCAACAGGACACACTCTGTGCCGGCGCAGGTAATGAGGAAAAATAGTTGGGCCATGCACCCGGCGTACGAGATGGTTTTCCTGTGCCTGAAGAAGTTGACCAGCATGACTGGCACTGTGGCGGACGTGTAGCAGATATCTAAGAAGGACAGATTACTAAGAAAAAAATACATGGGTGTGTGAAGGGTTGGATCAGCCCTGGTCAGGGTTAAGATCAGCGTGTTCCCCAGGAGGGTTACTATGTAGATGACCAAGAACACCAGGAAGAATAAAATCTGAAGGTTGGGATGGTTTGAAAAGCCCAGGAAAATGAATTCCATTATGTGTGTTTGATTTCCCATTTACACAGTGGCTTTTTAAAAAATCTGTCAAGGAAAAGGATGTGGGAAAATAGTCAGTGTGCAAACAATGAGAATAGTCAATGAACACCACTTTTTCTTTCTAAAGAACCTTCCAGGTAGGGGGCCAGAGCATCTGCTGGTGCAAACTGGCATTTGCTCCATTGAAATCAATGAAGCTACACAAATTTACATCAACTGAGGATCTCGCCCCATTGAGCTATTGTTATTTTATTAATACATTAAGTAGAGTGTATAGAATGTATAAGAGACGTGGTTCCAGTACCCTAGAGCTTACAGTCTAAGCATGGGCAAAATATAACAAATTAAGACAGACAATAGGAGAGCGAGGGGAAGGGAAGTGTGGTTGCCATGGTTAGTAATGCATGCTTCTTATTTCCCAGACAAAAGTGAAAACTACAAGAAGAAGGAGTTATAGTTGACAGCACATATCAGTAAATTTAGGGTAAGGTATATTAGAGAGATGTGTATTTATCCCAAAAGCAGCCATTATAAACCCACAACATTCAGAATTAAGGTTAAACTTACATCCAGACATGCAAAGGTCTAGAGATGCAGTTAGGGCACCCAAACAACTTTAATTCTGCCCTGTAGTGACGTCATGCAATAACCATGTGATTAATGTCTTTTAGTGTTTGAAGTCCAATGCTAAATGAAAAGTTTTTAAAAGATACATCTAGGTTTTATCCTCCCCTGCCAGAATGACCCTAAAGGGCAGAGTTAAGGGTATTAAGGTGCCCTAACTGTGTATTTCCAGACTTGTACATGGTTGGGTTTCTTTAAGTTAAACCTTAACTCATTTTTTTTTAATTTCCTTTTTTACTCTATAAATAGATTACTTCCATCCACCACAATATGTTCCCACTGTTTGTTACTGTTTCAGTCTTCACTTATATAGTTAAGAAATTGTTACGTTATTTCAGTTTTGTGTGTATGTTCTTTAAGGGGTATTTTTCATATAATGTGACTTCTACTAAGTCAGATCTACATTTTATTGGTCCCAACCTGTCCTAATAAGATCCATTTGGACATTTTCATGGGAGAGAATTTCAGTTAAAGTTAAACCATGCAAACTAGCTCTAATCTGTAGGATATCCCTACCTTCTTTCTTTCTTTCTTTCTTTCTTTCTTTCTTTTCTGAGAGTTTATATACACACAAACAACATTCAGGATCGGACATTTCAGTTTGATTGCAAAGTTACTGTAAATAAGAACTGAAGCCTTATGAGTTTTAATCAGCGTTAAGTGATACATTATCCAGTTCACAACAAAAGCAATCAAGTGGGTAAGATATTTTTAGAGGAATTACTGTGGAAATATTACAATAAGTAGCAGTTAGTGTACTATTTTCACCCTCCAATGTTTTCATGTATCAGCCTGATTATAGAAAAAAAGTGGTTCTCAAGTACAGTGAGAAGAGCAATTAAAATAGCTAGCAGAGATTTAGACTTCCTTAAAGGGAGAATCATCTAATCCGAGGCGGAGTTGGGGATACTTTAGCATTATGGGCCTAATGCTACTTTCATTGTCGTCAATGGCAAAAAAAACCCCTGCATTGACTTGAACAGGTGCAGGATGAGTAAGGGAAGGATAGTTTCTCTTGTGAGGAAGAGAATGAGAGAGGTGGAGGATAGGGGGAAGCAGGCAATAGAAGTACAAGAAATCTGAACCTTGCACGAGCCTACTGCTTCAACATTGCAATCCTGCTGCACTTTACAGTCTTGAAGTCTGAGAGCAGGGAATAAATGGGAAATACCTGCCTCTTTGGCTTATAAAAGGAGATCGGGCATGTTTTGTTCTGTGTTATATTACAATACCTGGAAGCAAAAATAGGCCAGGTCTATAAACGTATATGAAAAATCCCCACCCCGAGTGACGCAGTTATACCGACCTAACCTGGGTGTAGACAGCGCTACGTTAACGGCAGGGCTTCTTCCATTGACATAGCTACTGCTTTTCGGGGAGGTGGATTAACTCTGCTGTCCTGTCGGTGCAGTAGTGTTTTCAGTGAAGCACCACAGCTGCAGTGTTTTAAGTGTCAACCTGCCCTCAGTTAACCTGTAGCTATAGATGTCTCTTCTGTCAGTGCATGAGGGCCTAACATACATAAATGTCCACCGAACGAAGGATACGTTCCAAGGTACTCTTGTTAGGTTAAAGAAACTTGCGAAAAATTTGCTTGCAATTAGGGCTAGTGCAAAGAGCCAGACTGACATCCTTGGAAACCGAACTCCTCAATTCAGTCTCTGATCTGGTATAGCAGGAGTCACATTAGCATCCCATTAGCAGTGTCCCTGACCGCAGACCTGAGAAGACTTTTTTTGTTTTAACTGTTTCATGTGGGTTTTTGCCAGCTCTAGGGTTTAGAGATCAGGAAGCATTGTAAGCCTGGACTATTTGTCAAGTGCATAACTCACGCTGGGTGCCACCAGGAGCCAGCTACCACACTACCTTGGTGCTTGAACTGCCCAGGGAATGGCCAGTTAGTACCAAGTGTGATGGCGTTTGTGCTGTGGACACTTCTCCATACAGAAGTGGACTGAAACTAGGGACTTGTTTTACACAGGAATGAGATGGGAGCATCCCATAGTCAGGATTACCATTTGTTTATTATCCAGGTCAGCATTTGACATCAATTCAGTGTAAAAGTTTAAACTGGCTTCACATTTACTGACAGAATGCCAGATTCTGCTACCCTTATTCACATGGAGTGACAATTTGCTCCTTGAATGGTCACATTGATTTCCAATCAGGCTAGTCAAGGATTACATTTCTAGATGTGAGTAAGGGTGGCAGAACCCAGCCCATACACTGTTTTGTATAGACAGACAGTAGAAAGAAAAGTAGCATGGAAATACTTACCAGGCTTCACTTACAGATCAAACCACCATTTCTGATGTTTGCCTTGCATTGCCATTTTCCTGTCCCCCAAATAAGGTATATTCTATGGTAATATAAGCAGCTCTGGCAAAGAACAAGTCCAGGACCAAACAAGAGCCCAACCCAAAATACTATCATTTGCACACGATACAGTAAATAAGAGAAATTCTAGCTTTTACCAACATCTAACACTGCATGACTTACCAGTGAACAAAAGAATCCTTTCGTCTTGGACTCCTATGGTTTCCCTCCGAAAGCAGTATTTAACCATGTGTCTGGGACCTCTGGGACATATTCTGTTCACAGAAATATCTCAGGGATGTATGCAACGACTAGACAATTATTAATATTAGTTTTCATGTTGTGATAAACAGTGAGGTATGTATACGATGAAAAGTTCTGTTCATTTAGAGAAAAAGCACCTACCAGGAAACTTTTAGCAGATCTGTGCATGCCGTAAGAGAAGCAAAGTATATGACAGCTTATGTTCCTGGATCTATGTCTGAAGATTTGTCTTTGGGTGGAGGTCCATAACTATTCTTACAGCACACATGGGTCAGACCTGTGCCCATATACGGGACTCTTCTTAAAGCATTTGGGGCCAGTTTCACAACTTGCGCTTTTGTGTAGTCATCTACGCAAAGGGTGAAGTGGGTGTAAAATGCTGTTATCCTGGGTTGGTACCATTTTACTCAGGTGTAACTGACTCTACAAGGTGCAAGGAAGCTGTGAAGTAAGTCCCCAGCTTTCTGTTTCTCAAGTCATGACAGAAATTTCCCTTTTGGACTTCCATAGGAATTGTCACTCTGGATCAGGCTAGTGATCCTTCTAGTTCAGTGTCCTGGCTCTGACACCGGCCAGCACCAGATGCTTCAGAGGAAGGAAGCAAGAAGAAACCCCACAGTGGGAAGAGTTGGGATAAGGTGCCGACCCTCAGATGAAGCTATTATTCTAATCCCTACTAACTGGAGATTGGTTTGAAACCTGAAGCATGAGACTTTGTACAGATTCCAAAACTAGTATAATTGCCTATAGCTCTAGATATTCTTGTTATCCATATATAAATCCAATCCCTCTTTGAACGTGTGGCCGTGAGTTCTGCAATCTAATGTCACAATCAGTGGAGGAAGAAGATCCTTTTGTCAGTTTTGAATGTGCCACCTTTTGGCATCACTGAATTTCCCGTTGTTCCTGGGTTACAGGAGAAAGAGAATAGACCTTCCTGATCTACATTCTCTAGCCCATTCATTTTTAATATACTTTTGTCAGCATATCCCCTATATGTGTCTCCTTTTCAAGGTAAACAATCCCAGTCATTTCAGTATCTCCATATGAATTTTTCAGGCCCCCTAATCATTCTCAACTTCTCTGACCTCCCCCCCCCAACCCCGAATTCTGCGCACTGGTGAAAAGTTGAACAAGATCCCATTACTAATATTTAGCTACAGTGAGGGTGAAGAAAAGACATACTGAATTTTAAAAAATAGTTAAAATGCTTTGTTATTCAAAGCTCAAAAAGCTGAAATTTCAAGTGGGACATATTCAGCGTATTCATCACTAAGGATTAAAGCCCTTTATCCACAGATATTCATTTTCAAATTAGTTTTATCCACAGCTTAAATCCAGCTTGTCGTATGTTTCTGTAATTTATCACCACCATGGATGTGAAGTGGGGCAGGTGGATTAGAGGGCAGGTGGTGCAGTGAAAGGTACATGACAAATAAGTATCATGCAACTATGGAATTGACATCTCCATGTATGTGATGTAGACAGTAGATGGGTCCCTATCAGCATCCCAGTGCAAGAGGGCAAGGGGTCACTGGTATCTGGTAGTGAGTTTCAGCTGGCCCGACCAGTTCAGTGATCCCCAATTCATTAATGTCATATTTGATATGTGTCATGTAAGGTATCACTGGAAAACTAATAACACACTGATCATTAATATTCCTGTGTGGGATGTGTACACTAAACACCCAAGGGACCATACAAATGTGAAGAAAAGAACTAAAATGTGTTTATCAGACAAGTCTGGAGAGGGAGTAAACAGGTTTCTCCCAGACAAAGGACAAGCCAATTCCTCCAGCCAGGTATCATCAGAGTCCATTGGCAATCATATGCCAAGTCACCATTCATTTGCATTGGAGTGGACAGGAACAGACCAATTTGCATTACAACAAACAACAGCAGGGAAAGAAACCAGCATGGAACTTCCTTCACCACCAGATTCAATGTCTCCTTCCTCACAGCTTGAGTGAACTTTATTTTGGAGGGGGAACCTTCAGAAAAATCCATTTCAAAGGTTCACTGAAATATAAGAACGAGGAGCAAAAAATACCAAGTTATCTTTCACCCAGAAAGACGAGGGGAACCAGCACCCTGTACTTCTGTGGGAGGTCCTGAGTCAAAGACAGTCAACCATGATGGACAAAGAGTTATTGGTGAGAGACACCATCTTACACAAAGACTGTGTCTTGCTAGATTAAGTGATAGACTTTAGATGCATGCTTTTCACTTGTGTTTGTTTATAACCATCTCTACCTTTCTTTCTTTTACTTGGCATCACTTAACCTATGCCCTTTTGTTGTTAATCTTGTTTTATTTTAATCTAAATCAATCCCGTGCTGTATTTGAATGGAAGTGATTGTTAACTCCAGTTAAAGTGGCAACCTGCTGGGTATTGTCTCTTTGGAGGAGCAAAAGAACTTCATTTTTACTCTGAGTGATCCACAAGAGGGCTGGATATTTCAGGGCTGATGGTTTGGGGGAAATTCAGGAGTAGGCATGCATTGGGGTCATTTGGCTAGTAGTAACCAAGGCTGGTGGAGACCAGAGTGTGGCTGTGGTGTAACAAGCAGGCTGCTGGAGTCAGAGTTGTTGATCCAGGCTGTTTATCACACAGATACTCAGTGCATGCTTGTCTGCTGGCTGGGAGCATCCAGGCCAGGGAGCGACAGCAGCAGCTCATTTTAAGGCACAAAGGGTTACAGGGCAGTCAGTGACACAACTTCTCACTGGTCTGGATTGCACTCCAAAACCTGACAGTGGAACAATACGAACAATCACATTTATCATGCACCTCATCTGCATTCTGGCAACTGAGCCATCTCCATCCCCTCAAGGAGCTTCAAACTTTCTGGAACCCAGAGCAGTTTCCAACTTGACAAAGTCAAACCAACAGTATGCCAGAGGAATGTTTTCCATATTCTCCTTAAGGGTAAATTTCCCCTCAAAATTACCCTGACCTGAGGCCCAGGACAGATACTATTTAGTACTGAACCCATGATAAATTGAAGGTCAGATATCCGTGACCCATCATGTCTAAAACGGGGAGATTTCTCAGTGGGGAAATCCCAGTATCACCAGGGTCCAAGACTTGCTTCTAGCCCTGGAAGGTCCCAATACCACAGCTTGATGCTGCGAGTGTTCTTATGTCTAAAAGAAAGACTTTTGAGTTTTTTCAAAATTTTCCTCTCCATTCTCTGTACAGCTGGACTCCTAGGAACTAAGGCACCTGGTTTCACAGACAGAGGATAATAGTCCCAGTGAAGTATTAAAATCTTGAGCATTTAAGAGTTTTTGATCACACTGTATATTAAGGATATATTTCTTAAGCATTAATAAGTGATTAATAGGTGTTATGATCATCTTACATGGATCACGGTAACTGTCATAGATGGTTATGTAGCCAGGTGGACTCTAGACAGGTTAGCAAACACTTTTTATGGATGTGTTTATAATAATCTCTAACACCTACATCTCTGTCATGTATAAACCCTTTATAAACTATAGGAGTACCTGCGTCATTTTTGTATAGCATGTGGTGGTGCAATAGAAGTTCTATCAGCATGAGTGCACTATGCTGCCAGCTAAGGGCCTAATACAAGGTTCATTAAAGTCAGTGGAAACACCCCAATTTGCTTCAAAGAGTTTTGGATTAGGCCCCAAAGGAGCAATAGGCTGCCTCCAAAATTCTAGCTTTACTCCCCATCCTGACATTTGTGAGTTAGGAGGAAGGCTCTGGATATGTGGCTTTTGATAGCCACAGGGAATGCACACCTATCTGTGATAAACTATTGTGCAAAACTTTACCAATAAAAAACAATAAGGGTATGTTGTCCTCAATACAAATGAGTGATGCTGAGCTTCACGCCTTAGGTTTGAACAAACACCAACTTTTTTGTGTTTTCACACAAACACACAGTCAACTTGTGGAACTCTTTGCCAGAGGATGTTGTGAAGGCCAAGACTACAACAGGGTTCAAAAAAGAACTAGTTAAATTTATGGAGGCTAGGTCCATCAATGGCTATTAGCCAGGATGGGCAGGGATGGTGTCCCTAGTGTCTATTTGCCAGAAGCTGGGAATGGGTGACAGGGGATGGATCACTTGATGTTTACCTGTTCTGTTAATTCCCTCTGGGGCACCTGGCAGTGGCTGCTGTCGGAAGACAGGATACTGGGCTGGAAGGACCTTTGGTCTGACCCAGTATGGCCGTTCTTATGCTCTCCCTTCTTCACTTCACATTGTTCACCTTGCCCTTCTCTTTCCCAATCCTTCCCTTTCTTGATTACCTCACTGCTTACTCTTCTAAATATCAAAACACTTCCATGACCCTCCCCACCACTCACCCCCACCTACTTTCTCCCTTCAGTATTTCTTTGAGGACCACCACCCTTTCCCACATGTTCTGTTCTCTGCTGTGATCTGATCAGGTCCTTGGTGTATGAGAGTCCAAGCAGTAGTGTGACCGGGGTCCCAGAGAGCCACGCTGTAGTTACTCAATTAGGGTGAGCTGCAAAAATGGGGCAGACAATCCCCAAAGCTGGTGGATATTCCAATAATTAGATTTACCAAACTAGTACAAAACAGCATCTATAATACCTCACTGGTTACCCAGAAGCCAACAACACAGTTCCTGTAAAGCAACCTAGCCTCAGGCTCCACCCAGACACCCAAGTCAAATACAATGAGGATTACTGAGAATCTTATTCATCATATAAGAAAGTTCTACCAGTCCCAAAGGATCGGACACATTACCTCCCAGGTTAATGACTATTTCAGATCTTACTCAAATACATGCTTAAAGCCAATTCTTATTAACTAAACTAAAATTTATTTAAAAGGAAAAGAAAGATTTGGTTAAAAGATCAATATACATACAGACATGAGTACAGTTCTGAGATCAGATTCATAGTAGAGATGGTGAGCTCTGTAGTTACAAAGAGTTCTTTCAGAATTAGTCCAGAGGTTATAGTCCAATGTCGATATTCAGGGTGATCCATATGGGACTGGAGATCTCAGTCTTATGACTCAAGCTTCCCCAGCATGAAGCATCAAGCAGATCTGAGATAAAAAGGATCAGGACCCAAGGGTTTTTTTACAGTTCCAGGCCTTCTCTTGACAGTTCGGAGTCCTTAGGCAAACAATAGGCAATCATGGAGACTTTGAAGTAGGCCTATTTCCTAAGCATCACCGGTAATTAGCTACAAGAATTAACGTAAGGCAATTGCCTGTTTTCCACCATTCGCAGGTGATTTGCTATACATTTCAAAGAAGGATGAATACAGTGATATCACTATTTTACAGTTCATTTAAATGTTAAGATTTCCTTTTGATCTCTGAATTAACAGAATACAGCATAGACAGGGACTGCTCCATTACATTGTTAACCTCTAACAATATATATGTAAACACACAAAAATACAAACATTATCTACCAATATATCCCTAAAGGTTGAATCTGGTTCAATTAGCCTGCAAGCTGCTTAACCCTTTCTGACCACGTGTCACAAGTAGTCATTTACATCTGTGCAAAATGGGTGTAAACATTTAGAGGAGAATCTAGCTCTACCAAATTCATCCTTGGTGTGACCCTGTTGAAGTCAATGGAGTTGTGGTAGGGATTAATCTAGCTCAAGTACTTTCACTTGAGCCAAGGTAAATTAGTCTCAGAATCCAGGTTGCATTATTCTCAAACCTCCTGGAGACCTTGGGACTCAAGAACCTGAGGACACCAGCTAGCTCAGAGATCAGTAGACTTGCTAAGCCACCAGATGGATTTCAGTGAAAGCAAGTGACCCACAGGAGAGAAGGAGTGGGGGAACTTTTTCAAACTTTGAATATGTTTTGATCCATTTTAGGTTTGAGCTGGTTCCGTTACTAAGGTAAAATTGAAGTTTAAGTTTGAACTGAATAAGAGAGAACATTCTAGCAGACGTTTAAATAAGAGACATTTTAATGGAAAGGAAATCATACCTGAGGAAAGGAGGGATGAGCTACATGACCCATGGGAGTCCCTTTCATTCTACTTTGCAAAAAGAAATTGTCCATCTTGTTGCCACCAGAGACCTTGCTCTTGCAAAGTTTAATTTCCTCAGACTAATCATCTTTAGAAAACAAGTGCCAATAATGGATAATTAAGTTGCATGGGGCTCTATTAAAAAACTTTAGAAGTCAATGTTTACACTTTGTAGTTGCAAATTAGCTGCAATGGGCATTGTTAAGGAACCAGCGTGTTCATAAGACAAACAGTAGGTGTGAGTACACATTAGAAGAGTTCTCCAATGACTGAAAGTCACAGCATAACTCATTTTATTCCATCCTAAATTAGAAACTAGGAGTCCTGAGGCTTCATTAAGAAAGGAAATTTGTACCACATACAAGCTAGTTAAAAACAGAAAAACTGACCTGCTTCTCAACTCTGACATGCAAGAAAAAGTTGGAACATAATACCATTGGAATTACGTTGTAACTTCTGATTGGATAAATGTAATGGGAAGTGCCATGAAGTCACAATCATCTTGTTTGTCATCTCTGTAATAAGAATCTTTTGGTGAGATACACTATCTCTTGCAGTTTTAAATAACGAATATTTTTATTTTTTGCACTTTCAATATAACAATCATGTGACTCTCTCCATATACGGTAGTTTTCCCAGATAGCCATCGGTTAGGTGGTACTTGCTATTATTAAGGTGGTAGAACAGCTTCTATTATATCCCCCTGTTTTTATAACTTTCCGTAACATTCATCCTTGTGGCTGAAATTTTCCCTGGTTGAAGGTGCAACTTGTTTTTAAGTTCGATTTGAGCAGAATCTTTTTCAGGCCCTTCAGAGCTATGGGAGAATAAAAGACAGACATTTTCTATGGTAAAAAGTTTACCCCCATTTTTTGAACAGGGCTTCAGTGAAGGTGACTGATGTTTGAAACTTATAATACAGCATGGACAGTCTTTGGGGTGTAATTAACCATTAGTCTGAGGGAAAGGAGAAATCAAAAGTACAGCAATTGAAAAGTCCATCAAGCATGCTCAGAAACGAAGAATTTTTTAGCAGAGCTAAATGGAGCCCCAAACCTTTTGTGTCATTTCAGCCTAACAATCAGAGTTGTGACAAGTTTTTCAAATAGGATGCATCCTGAAAAGTAGTTTATATAGTAGGATTTAGGGAAAGTAAGAGCTGCTTTGAAGTTTTTGGAAAATAAAAAGCATGACATTTTAATGTTGGTAAACCTGCTTAGTTACTTGAAAATGATCAGGAGAAAATCTGGGAAATGAGATCTGCACAAAACAGGACGGCTTCCCCACCCTCAGCTCTAACACAAGGCTATCTATCCATGGTACTCACAAGGCTTTCATTGCTATAGTATCTGAGCATCTCCCAATTTTTACAACACCCCCGTGAGGTAAGGCAGTGCTATTATCCTCATTTCTCAGATGGGGAAATGATACACAAAGGCTAAGGGACTTGCCCAAGGTCATACGGGGAGAGAAGATCATACGGGGCAGAGAAGAGAATTAAACCCAGCTCCCTGTTAGCCCAGGCTAGTGCCCTAGAGCGCTGAACCAGTCTTCCTCTTTAGGTGAGCACAAATCAGTTGTAGACTGGTTGAGTGGAACTGTGCTCTGCCCCAAACCCAGTGCTGAGATGGCTGTGGTAGGAGCAGGCTCCAGAAGAGAATTCCTCATTCCAACAGAGGGGAATTGTGCTGGAGCATCTGCCCCACACTGCCCAGACCTTTTGCATCATATCCAAGTAGCTGGAGCTGGCACCACATTGGCACCAGTGCTGTGAAAGTGGGAAACAAAGCCACAGGTTAAGCAAAGCCATATGTTGAGGAGTATTTCCTGTTGATGAGGCAACAATCTAGTCTTCATCCTCAACACACTAACAGTCCTTTTGGGGACTAAAGTGTTTTATTAAATGAGGCAGATGAAAGACAGTCCCAGGAGTCTGTTGGCAAAATACAAATGGTGGACTAAATAGTTTCCCTGTCATTTGTTCTTTGACAGCAAGTCTATTAGATCACCGAGAGTTTAAAATCTCTAAACTGGAGTAAGGAAGCTTGAGAATTCAAAGGACAGCAGCTTTCAGAGACATTTGTTAGTCTATGGACAGTGAACTAAGGAGCTGAGGTAATTATTTGCATACAGGATCCAGCAGCAGATGCTTTTAGCAAAATTGTTGCTGGAGGTGATAGCTTAGAAGTCAACCTGCTAGTATCAATGAAGTTCTGAAAAGTCACTTGTATTACGGTACCACATAGAGGGCCCAACTGAGATTGGGCCCCATTATGCACACAGTGACAGGCCTTGCCCTGAAGAGTTTCATTCTGAATAGATAAGACTAAGCCCTGGTCTATACTATGGAGTTAGGTCAAATTTAGCCGCATTAGGTCGATTTTAAAATGAATGCGTCCACACAACCAACCCTGTTCCGTCAACTTAAAGGGATCTTAAAATTGACTTCTGTACTCCTCCCTGGCGAGGGGAGTAGTGCTAAAATTGACCTTGCTGGGTCAAATTTGGGGTAGTGCGGATGCAAATCGACAGTATTGGCCTCTGGGAGCTATCCCAGAGTGCTCCATTGTGACCGCTCTGGACAGCACTTTGAACTCCAATGCACTAGCCAGGTACACAGGAAAAGCCCGGGGAACTTTTGAATTTCATTTCCTGTTTGGTCAGATTGGCGAACTCAGCAGCACAGATGACCATGCAGTCCCCCCAGAATCATAGAGCGTAGAATGTTTCTACACTCCCCCTATCATTTCCATCCCTGAAGTTATCGCAGATTAGAAGGTGAAAAAATTCACTCGCGATGACATGTTTTCCAAGCTCATGCAGTCCTCCCGCGCTGATAGGGCACAGCTTAATGCATGGAGGCATTCAGTGGCAGAGGCCAGGAAAGAATTAAGTGAGCACAAAGAGCAGAGGCAGGACGCGATGCTGAGGGTAACGGGGGAGCAAACGGACATGATGAAGCATCTGTTGAAGCTGCAGGAAAGCCAACAAGATTACAGACTCCTGCTTCATCCACTGTATAACCGCCTACCTTCCTCCCCATGTTTCATAGCCTCCTCACCCAGACACCCAAGAATGTAGGGGGGAGGAGGCTCTGGGCACCCAGCCACTCCACTCCAGAGGATGGCCCAAGTGACAGAAGGCTGTCATTCAAACAGTTTGATTTTTAGTGTGGCTACAATGAGCAATGTGGCCTTGTCCTTTCCTCCTCCCCCACCTCACCTGGGCTACCTTGTCCGTTATCTCTTTTTAAAAAAAAAAAATTAATAAAGAAAGAATGCATGGTTTCAAAACAATAGTTATTTTATTTCAAAAGGGGGAGAATGGTTGACTTACAGGGAATTAAAATCAACAAAGGGGGTGGGTTTGCATCAAGGAGAAACACACACAACTGTCACACCGAAGCCTGGCCAGTCATGAACTGGTTTTCAAAGCCTCTCTGATGTGCAGCGCACCTTGCTGTGCTCTTCTAATTGCCCTGGTGTCTGGCTGCTCAAAATTGGATGCAAGGCGATTTGCCTCAACTTCCCATCCTGCCATAGACATCTCCCCCTTACTCTCACAGATATTATGGGGCACAGAGCAAGCAGCAATAACAATGGGAATGTTGGTTGCGCTGAGGTCTGACCTAGTCAGCAAACAGTGCCAGCGAGCTTTTAAACATCCAAAGGCACATTCTACCACCATTCTGCACTTGCTCAGCCTATAGGTGAACTGCTCCTTAATACGGTCCAGGCCTCAAGAGCCATGGGAGCAAGGGGTAGGCTGGCATAGGTGCGACCACGCAGTGCTGCCGGCTGGGAGAGCAGCCTGAGGCAGAAGCCTCCAGCTTGCATGATATTCCAGGCAGGACTGAATCTCCATGAGACGAAACTTAAAGAAGAGAATGACCTGGAGTCTCTGGCTCCCATTTGGTGCTCTAAGAGGAAGATAGCCATGTCTGTCCAGGCGCCCCTGATCGACCTCACCGAGATCTGCCAGGAGCACCCAGGAGACATACAACGGCTATCAGTCTTACTGAACCATCTGCCGCGAAGGCAAGGAGCTGTTGCTGTGTAGCAATCCAGTACCGCGTCTGCCAGCAGCACCCAGGAGACGTATGGTGACGGTGAGCTGAGCAGGCTCCATGCTTGCCGTGGTATGGTGTCTGCACAGGTAACCCAGGAAAAAAGGCATGAAACAATTGTCTGCCATTGTTTTCATGGAGGGAGGGAGGGACGGAGGAAGGGGGGCCTGACGACATGTACCCAAAACCACCCTCGGCAATGTTTTTGCCCCATCAGGCATTGGGAGCTTAACCCGGAATTCCAATGGGCAGCGGAGACTGTGGGAATTGTGGGATAGCTATCCACAGTGCAATGCTCTGTAAGTCAATGCTAGCCACGGTAGTGAGGATGCACTCCACCAACTTAATGCGCTTAGTGTGGACATACACAATTGACTGTATAAAATCAGTTTCTAAAAATCGACTTCTACAAAATTGACCTAATTTCGTAGTGTAGACATACCCTAAGGGAGGAAGTTAACAGAGGTGAAGCAACTCCCCCAAGATCACACAACAGGCTAGTGAGAGGGCTGGAAATAGAACACGTCTCCAGGAGTGCAGTCCAGTGTACTATTCCCTGAGCTATGCTGCTTCCATGTCATGCATATGTAGACTCCATAGTTCTCCCACCTTTGTTGGGAGTGTATGCTAAGTAAAATAGCAGATTTACTCAAGTGAGATAACAAATACGTCTCAGGAATCAATACAATGACTCCTGGAGCACTGTGTTCTCTAGATTCTGTTTCCATGTCTTGACACTTTCACCGTGGATTCCACACAATATTAGAATGCCTTATTTATGACTAAAATTCAGCACTTAGCTAGGTGAAGCTTTAAATTTGGACTATTGATGTCCAGGCTTTCCCCACATTTTAGCTGTTTCTCTTCGCTTAAAGGGTTCCATGACTTGAGAAAGCAAGGAGAGTTCTAGTTTAGCTTAGAACAACTAAATGATAATGGTTTCAGCCTGAAAAATTGGAAAAAGCAACATTCCGTGAACTGGCATGTTTATTTCAGAGACTGATACTATAAGCTGGCTGGAAAATTGTACTATGTGTCTGTGTCTGGTGTCAGCTTGGTCTTAAGGAACGTGAGTGCTTCAAATAAAGTAAATGATGTGTTTCTGTAACTTGACATCTCAGATCAGTCTCTGAATGAAGTCAGTGCTCAGCCACATAAAGAATGATATTAAGGATTACAGTGCTTCCATTTTCCTGGCAGAGTTGGCTAATAGAGATGTTTAGGTTATAACAGACATCCCATTTAGTTGTGTTACTTCCTACTTCCATAAGCATGCTAAGTGTGCTTTGCAAGATGACATTTCTTCAGACTGAAGCCTAGCATTGGAGCATTGCAACTGATGTGCAATGGGAGAGTGGTATCTGAGAAGGTGCCAGACAGATTTCAGGAACAAGTCTGAAACTTTTATTTGTACAGTAAAAGCTTTGGTATCCAGCATGTTGGGGGAATGGGAGGTGCCAATAAATAAAAAATTCCAGTTAACTAAGAGGGAGGGAGTTTGGGTGCGGGAGGGAGCTCGGGGCAGGGGGTTGGGATGTGGGAGGAGGTGCGGGGTGCCGGATCCCGCTGGCACTCACCTCGGGCAGCTCCCCGCGAGTGGCGACATGTCCCTGCTACTCCCAGGTGGAGGTGTGGCTAGGCAGCTCTGCATGCTGTCCCTGCCCTGCCCCAAACGCTGGCTCTGCAGCTGGTTCCTGGCCAATGGGAGCTGCAGGGGCAGCACCTGTGGGCGGAGGCAGTGCGCAGAGATGCCTGCCATGCCTCCGCCTAGGAACAGGTCACACTCCAGACCCCTCATGGCTGTTCCTCCATGTAGGAGAAGCAGGGACATGTTGCCACTTCCGGAGAGCCACGTGGAGCCAGGTAGTGAGGCTGCCGGCCCCACGCTAACCGGACAATAAACCAGACTTTCAATGAAGATCAGAAATGCCCATTTATAGAGCTTTCCGGGTGGTAAAGTGCCAGATAACACAGCTTTTGGTGTACTATCTTCTGTGTCTCAAACTTCAGAACAGATCTCTGCTAATGAGAAAGTATGTACAGTTATGAAGAAACTGATAATTTTATTAGCACACATGCTACACAGCAAAAGCAGCACTTCCTATAGTAGAAGTCTGACTAACAGTTGGAGTTGCCCCTTGTTCTGAATAGAGGCTATATACACATACAGGGCATGGCCCAAACGTAACAGCTTAAAAAAACCCATAAACATTGTGCTAAGCTTTTGCCCCACATTCAGATGTTCCCATAGTTTCCCGGAGGGACCTCAGTCTCAAGTTCCCTCTGCTTCAGAGTGAAACTTCACCCCCTCTTACATGTCTAGAATGGAGCTAGATGGATACACCTGCTTGTAACTCCAGACTGACTCAACAAAAACATACCTCTGCATCTCTATGCAGAGTTTAATCCCTGGGTATCAAGAAGTCTCAACAGAAGAGCCCTGCATGCCTGAGCAGAGGCCAAGAGTCTGCCATCCTATCAGAGATATTAGTGCACCTCCCTTGAAGATGACTGAATGGAGGCAAGTGTTTCAACATAAACAATGAATACCACATACAAAATGTTCCACTGATTCATTGTAGCCTTACATCTGTAAGAGGGAAAGAAAACCAAATAAGTGCAGATGGCACATAGGGCAAAGATATATTGGCCGTGCAGTTGTTTGTACCAATATTAGGCCATAATTAGGATCATCATCTCCATAACAGAAGGTGAACAAGTTCACACTGCACTCGTACTAGTTAGAATTGTGCTGCAGGGCTGACTCCCTCCCTGGTTGCAATTGGGAGGTGACCCACAGGTGATCTCTGGCCTGAAGATTTGCAATACAAGTTTATAGAACTCCCCGAACTCATTGGTGCTCCAAGGTTGGGTCAGTGAAGTTTCAAATTACAATAAAATAATAAAGCTTAGCAACTACAGGGAAATTAAGAGATCTCTGGAACAACCCAGTGTCATAAACATCTTGTCCTTCTCCAAAAAATTGAAGAGATACCCATGTGGCACGCTGTACCTCAAAGCAGCACACTGGAACCCCCATATTCACCCTGTCACATAATTATGATATATTTCATACAAAGCATGCCATGTAAGATATCATATGAAAGATCATGATCTGCTAGAACCCATTGTTCTGGTAATTTCATACACACTAACGATATACATTGTGATAAATGAGAGGGGGATGGCTCCCTTTTGTGGACACCCAGCCAGCCAATTGGCTATGGAATCCATCTTGGTGTTTGTTCTCTACTTGCTTTACTTGTAAAGGGTTAACAAGCCCACAGCTAAAAGGAAAGGAGTGGGCACTTGACCAAAAGAGCCAATGGGAGGGCTAGAACTTTTTAAAATTGGGAAAAATTTCTGTTCTGTGGTTGTTCTCCGGAGAGAGGGGACAGAGCAAAGTCAGGGCTATGACTGCTGTAAAAAACTTTTTGCCAGGTATGGAAATCATCAGATTATACCCAGAACTACCCAAATATGTCAGTAGATTAGGAGATGTCTAGAAAGATGCAATTAGGTTTATTTCTTTTATTTTCTGTAAGGTTGTGGACTCCTCTGTGCTAACCCCAAATGCTTTTTTGTTTTGCTTGTAACCTTTAAGCTGGACCTCAAGAAGGTTATTCTTGATGTTTAAATTTTGTAAGTGAGGTTTTTTAATCTGGCAAAAGCCTAAATTCCAGATGTATTTTCTTTCTTTTTGGTTTTGATAAAATTTACCTTTTTTAAGAACAGGATTGGGGTTTTGTGTCCCAAGAGATTTGTGTATATGTTGTTTAATTAGCTGGTGGCAACAGCTGATTTCCTTTTTTTTTTCAGCTCTTCCCAGGCAGGGGGAGTGAAAGGGCTTGAGGGTACCCCACAGGAAGGAATTCCCAAGTGTTCCTTCCTGGGTTCTCAAAAGAGGTTGTTGTTTTTTGCACTTGGGTGGTGGCAGCGTCTACCCATCCAAGATCAGAGAGAAGCTGTGATCTTGGGAGTTTAATACCAGCCTTGAGTGGCCAGTATTAATTTTTAAAATCCTTGCAGGCCCCCATCTTCTGCACTCAAAGTGCCAGAGTGGGGAATCAGCCTTGACATACATATTTTGAGATTTTGTTGTATGGTTGTTACTGAATATGTTGTAAATTTGAGGGGTGTCCACTGCCAGTGAAAACAAAGGAGGTGATCCACTCCCAGGAGGGTGTTAAATGATAATTAATCAGCATGGGAGTTGTAAACAAGGGATTTACAATGCTGTAAGAATGCTGCACAAGCATCACATGATGGGGGATTGCTCAGCAAATGTGACTCAGCAAAGCCCATCAGGATGTATCTGGGCTAGTATTTTTCAGGCACATGGACTGAGGATATAAAATAGGGGACAGTGGCATCATGCTTCTACATTTCTCCTCCCCCACCTACACTGGAAACAGCAAGAATTCTGGGGAAGACAATGACTTGGACTGAGGAGACTGGTCCCAAGCTTAAAGGGAAAGCCTGTATACTAAGGACTGTAACCTACCTGTAACATCCAGTGGGGTGAGGAAAAACTGCTTAATCCAAATACTGTTAGTCTAATAAGGTTCAGGATTTAGACTCCATGCTTATTCTGACCTTTTATTTTCTTTGGTAACTATGTCTGACCTCTTGTGCCTACCACTTATAATGACTTCAAATATTTCTTTCTGTAGTTAATAAATCTGTTTTATATTTTACCTAAAACAGCGTGTGATTTGGTTGAAGTGCTTGGAAAATCTCAGCTCAGTTTACAAAGGGCTGGTGTGTGTCCTCACCACATTGAGGGAGGGGCGGACTGGGTAATGAACTTACACTGGTCAGGCTTCTGACCAAGGCAAGATGATACAGTCCTGGGGTGCAAGGCTGGGGGCTTGGGAGATTTGCTGGTGCTTTTCTCTGTGAGATTTGTGAGTGGCTCAGGGAGCATTCATGCAATTTAGCTGGTGTCGGGCTAAATTCTATTACATGCTATTGTACTGAGTCATAACAGCGCCTGGAGGGCATTAGCTGTTGTCACTAGAAAAGCCTTGTGAGAGATAGCCCAGGCTGGAGAGTTAAGGGGCATAGTGGTACCCCAGTTCCAGGTTGTACCCCGGGGATCCCGTCACTTCCTAGTTGCTCTTATGCTGTTTTTGTATACAGATACAACATACAAAAACACTTTTAAAACACTGAAATAGAAGTGACTGTAAAGACAAATCAGACAATACAGATATGCCATATATCAAGCTGATAAAACATACCAAATAACTTACTACATGTTTGGTTGTATGATAACATCTAGCCTAGTCTAACTTATTAATGGGATCACACATGATTTAGAATCCTTACCATGGCACAGATATTTGTGATGATAAACCTTTACCTCTGTGTGTTAATAGTCCACCTGGACCACTGGTCTGTTGACCATAGGTCAAGTTTGCCGGAAGATGTTTACAAGTGGTAATAGCTCTCCATGCATCAGAGAGCTCATCTGCCTGCTCTTTTAAATGGTATCAGCTTCTTCTCCAGTATTGTCCTGCTAACAATTCCTTTCTCATCAAGCATGTTTCAGAAGATTTCCTAGGAACGTGCTGCCAGCTGGCCAGAGACAGATAATCAGGCACTGGCAGCCATCTGGAGCTACAAGAACCAGTCATAGCCAAATGCTGGTAATTCAGGAAAACCCAGTGCACAAGTGGACATTCCAAAAAGGGCATCATTCAGTCCAACAAACAATGCCAGTAACAGATGAAGGTCACTTGTTAATGTCCTCACAGGTTAGGTGCAACAGGTGTTATCAACTCTCACAGTTTGTTGCTAAGATCTTGGCCATTACTGCAGGCAGTCTCGGCGAGAGAGAGAGAAAGAAGTTCTTTGCTCATGTTGATTTTTCAGACTTACCAAGATGGAAGGGCCTCCTATTGGTTCCCTTCCTTACTTCCCTGGATCCTGGAGAAGCACAGCTAATCATAGCTGCTGCCTTTGGCAGGCAGAGCTCTCGCCCCAGGACCCACAGAAGTTTTTGGGTAGGGGGAAGGAGCAGCCAATACCATTGTCCCAAGAGGGGAGCAAGCTGAGCGAACCAGCAGCTCAGGGAGGCTCGCATCCTCCTCTCTTCTTGTGGAAAAAAGAAAAAAATGGGGGTGGGCAGCTCTTCTCTAGCTAGACAACACCAGGCCTAGGAGTGAGGGGTGAAGAATTTCTGCAGGTGCCCCACATGCCACCTCAGGGCGAGGGGGGGCGGGGAGGTTAAGAGCCAAGGAGGAGACAAGGTGCACAGAGACCAAGGGGCAAATGTGGGGCTGGGCATGCAGAGAAGTAATTGGAAATTTGTGGTTTGAAGCCCTCTACACTATCAGGCAGTATTTAAGGCAAGTTTGTAATTTTATCTCAGTTGGATCTTCCATTCAGAGCTCCCGCAGTGGCCTCCTTCCCATTCCCCAAAATAAGTCACTTTACTTACTGTAAACTGAGAGATGACAACAGTAGGTGTCACCATCTCCCCCACCCCCCAGACATACAAGAGTCTGAAAACTAGAATCACAATGGTTTTCTTTAAAAAATCTCATTTTGGGGGGCATCTGAATCATGAGTTTTGAACTGTTGGGAGTGGCAGTACTATGTAACACCAAAAGACCCATGATAATGAATGAAGGTCAAGGGCTGAAGGAAAGGCCTGTCCATTCTTTGAGGAACCAAACAGCATACCTAGGACTTGCTGTTCAATACAGCCTGATGTAAGGGACAAAGAGAGAGGGAATCTTTGTTGCACAGCAGATGCCAAGAATGAGGAGTGAATCCAGGATCCCAGAATTTGGAAGAGACTCAAGATCTGGATTTGGCAGCAAGGCACTACCTATAGCTTTTTCCTCTATTGGGCCCTGAGGTCTCAGAATTCTTCCCCAAGCCCCCATCTTCTGTGCCATAATGACTATCTGGGCAAGGACATTGCACACTGCAGGTTTACAGCCAACAGCTTTTCTGCTCCAGGCAGATGGAGCATAATGAAAATGGGTTTCTGCTGGTACTTGTCCTGGCAGAAAAACTGTGGGAGGAATGATGTTTGAAACAGCCAGATGTTCCTTCCACAAAGCTCCAGGCTTAGAGGGAAATTGGGGAGAGGAGGGAAGGTGAGGCAAGGTTGGTATTTGAAATGAGAATTAAGGGGTTCCAATTAAGTTCACAGCCAAGTCATTTTGGAAAGGCTCCAAGCTTAAGAAAAGCTGCATGTTCCAAAAACAAACACCAATGACCTGAGGTACTTTCACTACATAAAGCTGGAGGGCGTGGGGAAGTGTATATCTGTAGCTTCACAGGAGTTTCGTCTTAAACTTGACCATGAAGGTAGATTTACCTCAAATGAGTTGAGCCCTGGAAAGACTTAGTGGCTATTGACTATATCTGCTGGCTACAGCTTCTGCTGTCTGCCTAAAAGAGAGCACTGCAAATGACAACCTTCTGCTGCAGAGCCATTTACTACAGTCCTACTGGCTGTGTGACAGTTGGCACGCAACCTATGAGAGGCAACCACAATGAGAACATTGACACAGGACATGGATGCCACATGTAGATGATCAGAGGAAACAATGGGGAAATATGTTCTGGAACTTGAAATGGGAGACAAGCAGAGAAAACACTATTAATAGTAATATAGCAGTTGGATCAGATGTGTAGGGAGACCCAGGGAGAGACGGGGTCTAGGGCAACTATATAGGTGACAAAGATCTAAGGCATTCATGTTATGCTTGCGTTCTCAAGCTTTTGTAAGATTTATAAGCCTAGCCACCACAATTCAAAGGCAGCAGGTTTAAAACAAATAAATGGAAATACTTCTTCACACAATGCACAGTCAATGTATGGAAGTCATTGCCAGGGGATGTTGTGAAGGGCAAAACTATAACTGGATTAAAAAAAGAATTAGATAGGTTCATGGAGGATAGGTCCATTAATGGCTATTAGCCAAGGTGGTCAGGGATGCTACCCTCTGCTCTGGGTTTCCCTACGCCTCTGACTGATCCAGTATGGCCATTCTTATGTTCTTAATTTTAGGACTATTCACGTCACTTGCACAGCTACAACAATAACAGCTTAGAAGAGGAACAGAAAAATTGATTCTGCTTAAACAGAAAGCAAGAAGACTGCTCTTGACAACGACCATTGAGAGGAGTAGATTCTTTTCCAGATCTAATGAATTTTTTCAGGGAGGCTCATATGCCAAGAAGAGTTTTGGATCAGCATATGAGGAATGCCTTAGATTTTCCAATTTCTCACTGTAGGTAATGTTACCACTTTTGACCTAAGTGGTTAGTCACAGTTTGGGGCCCTGCAGGTTGTTCCAGTTAGAAGAAATCTATGATGGGTTCAGGTACCTTTAATGCAATCTTGTTCATTTAGAGAGAATGTACAACATTCTGTTTCCCTGCACATGGGAGGAGCTAAACAACAGGAGACCATTTCCTTGCTCACAGCCCCAAACCTCATAGTCCTGTACTTCTTTTAGCCAGAACCTGTCCCAAAAGCTCTCTCTCTACGCTTTCCAGGACCTCACACTAAGTGCTTGTTCAGAGCATTCCTGATGCTTCCTTGCTGCATTCTCTCAGCTTCTCTGTAGTTTCTTAGAAATCAGATGAGACCAGTGTCAGAGATACCTGCATTTAAGAAAAAAAATTACAAAGCAAAAGGAAAAACAATGAAAAACCTTGTTGTACATACCGATAATTTTTGGGCAAGTCCCTCAGTACAACTTACCTCCTTCCAGGTTTCTGTACTTAGGACTTGTCTGCTCTTAAAAGTTAGGGCAACATAGATACAATACTCAGAAGTGTGAAAAATTCACACCCCTGAGCACCATAGTTAAGCCTATTTAACCCCCAGTGTAAACACACCTAGATTGATGGCAGAATTCTTCTATCAACATAGTTTCTGCCACTCAGGGAGGTGGATTAACTACACAGATAGAAAAACCCTTCTATCACTGTAGGAAGCATTTATACTATGGTGCTGCACCACTGTAGCACCTGTAATGTAGACCTGCTCTTGGGAGAGGACAGGATTCATATATTTCCCTGACTTCCTAGCTTGCTTTGCCCTAGGCAAGGACTACAACATTACTATATTTCCCGCAATCCCACTCTCCCGGATTTCAAAAAATAAGGTAGTTCCTATCTGCTCTGAGACTGCCTTATCTATCTCGGGTTTTCCATATTTGTCTATAGTCAGGATCAGAAGCACATATAAAGGATGGTTGAGGGTGAAAAAAAAAAGGAGAGGGAGTGGCCAATGTTAATCTAAAAAGTTGACTATTTTCTGAAACTTTTTATCCAGATTGTAACATCCTTCGAGGAAGATGCATTGCTTCCCTTATGTATTCAAGTTGCACCATAATTAACAGAATACTTCAAAACGGTTTCAGATAACATAGTTACACAGGCCATTGCTAGACACTGTGGACAAGGCATCATTCTCAAAATATTTTTATCTCTAATGGTTTCCAACAAAAAAAGTGGCTTTCAAAACAGTAATGCAGCCTTCTCAAATTGGTTGGCACTTTTAAAAATAGGTAGCAAGTTCACAGCTACATAAATTATAAGGCCAGCTCTACACAACAGACTTTTCTTGGTATAATTACGTTGTTCAGGGTGTGAAAAATCCATAGCCCCTGTGCGACATAGTTATACCGACCTAACCCCAAATATAAACAGCACTATGTTGATGGGAAAACTTCTCCTGTGGCCATAGCTACTGCCTCTGAGGTAGGTGAATTAACTACACCAACGGGACAATCTTTCCTGTTAGCATAGTAGCATCATCAGTAAAGCACTACAGCGGCACAGCTGTGCCACTGCTGTGCTATACATGAAGACAAGCTCTAAGACCGGAAGGGATCACTTGTGATCATCTAGTCTGACCTCCTGCATAACACAAGCTAGAGAACATCCCTGAATTTATTCCTGTCTGACCGAGAAAAAGATCTAATCTTGATTTTAAAAACAGCCTGTGATGGAGAATCCACCGCAACTCTCGTTAAGTTTTCCCAATTATTAATTACCCTCAGTGTTATAAATGTGTGCCTTATTTCAAGTCTGAATTTGTCAGTTTCAACTTCTAGCCACTGGATCTTGTTATACCTTTGTTTGCTAGACTGAAGAACCCATTATCAAATTTGTGTTCCTCATGTAGGTACTTATAGAATGATCAAGTCACCCCTTTACCTTCTCTTTGTTAAGGTAAATTGATTGAGCTTCTGGAATCTCTCACTATAAGACATGTTTGCTAATCATTTACTCATTCTTGGGGCTCTTCTCTGAATTCTTTCCAATTTACCAATTTCCTTCTTGGTTAACACCAGAAATGGACACAGACTTCCAGCAGTAGTAGCACTAGTGCACTGTCCGGCCACTAGCTTCAAGCAAATGAATCCCTCAGCCCTGGCTCTCACCCCCTTTCTTCCCCTGTGCAGTGACCTATGGGGAGTAGAGTGACCAGACAGCAAGTGTGAAAAATCGGGACGGGGTGGGGAGTCATAGGCACCTATATAAGATAAAGTCCCAAATATCAGGACTGTCCCTATAAAATTGGAACATCTGGTCACCCTATTGGGGAGATAGGGCATAGGTGCTGGAACTAGGGGTGCTGCTGCACCCGCTGGTGTGAAGTGGTTTCCATCATATACAGGGTTTACGGTTTGGTTCGATGGCTCTTAGCACCCCCACATACAAACTGTACCCCTAGGGCCAGGGCCGGCTCCAGGGTTTTTTGCCGCCCCAAGCAGCAAAAAGGAAAAAAAAAAAAAGCCACGATCGCGATCTGCTCTACCGCCGCCTCTTCAGTCTTCGGCGGCAATTCGGTGGCGGGTCCTTTGCTGTGAGAGGGAGCGAGGGACCCACCACCAAATTGCCGCCAAAGAGCTGGACGTGCCGCCCCAAGCACCTGCTTGCTGGGCTGGTGCCAGGAGCTGGCCCTGGAGAGGGCAATTCCCACCCACCTCACAGGTGGCGTTCACATGCTCCCTGCACACATCCAAGCCAGCAGGGTTTGTGAAGGGCTCCAGGGCTGCGACCCACACCGCAGTCACCCCTGGGCAGGGAGGGGCTGTGGTCTGGGTGAGCACCTGCCCAGGGCTGAGAGCGGACGGGGGAGGCTGGGGACGCACCAGAGCGGCACCCAAATCCCTCTGAGATTTAATGTGCAAACGTCCGGCACTACAACTCCCAGCAGGCAAAGCGAGTTTGTCCCGGATGCGCAGCAGCGATGGGGCCGATGTGGAATTGACTAGCGCTGCCATATTTGTGTGGGGCGCGCCGCCGCCTTCCCCGCTGCGGCGGCCATCTTTGTGCGGGGCGCTTTTCGCCCTCCGCTCCCCCGACTTCTTTTTAACTTGAACAAGCCGGCGGCCCGGTGGAAGGCCGGCTGGGGGCGCGCACGCGCAGTGAGTGGGCGGCGACTGCCCGCCGGGCTGCACAATGGGGCTGCTGGTGGCGTGGACGCTGCGGGTGACTGCCTTGTCCCAGCTGGTCCTCAGCCCGGGGAGCAGCGCCGCAGGTGAGAGCTGCGATCGGGGCGGGGGTCCCTCCCAGCAGCACCAACTCCCCCGCCCCCCCGCACTGGGGAGCGGGGTATTTCCCGCCCGCAGAGCCCCGGGACCCGTCCTGCTTTGCCCGCTGCCGCCTCTAGCTCTCAGTCGTTCTGCCCCAGCTGTGCTACGTGCTCTTCCTCTCCCGGATCGTGCCTCCCCTGCCCGGGCTTTTCCTCCGTCCCTTCTCCGCCCCGGGCCCCTGCATCTCTGCCCCCATCTCCTCCTGCAGGCGGGTCCCGTGTGGGCTCTTCTGCCCAACTAGGTGCCGCTTTTGAGGCGGCCCCTTCCGTTTGCATCAGCCTCCTGCTGGTCACTGTGCAAGCTCCCTCCGCCTCCTCGCAGCCCTCCATGACCCACCCACCCTGTTCAGATGCTCTCTGCCGCGTAGCGCCCCGGCCCTGCACTGCCGCCTGCCCCTAGCATGAGGAACGTACTTCTGGGGTAGGAAACGTGCTGCTAGGGCTGTACACATTGGCCCCCGTGGGACTGATCTTGCCTGTTCGAGATGGGGGTGTGGCTGGGTGAGGATAGGTTGGTGTATGCGGTGCGTACAGCACAGGCAGGCAGAGGGCTGCGAGGGTCGGCCGTGCCCCAATGGTGCACTTAGCTAGTCTCAAGATACATATTAGAACAGAGGTGCCCAGGAGGCAGTGGAAGGGGTACTCCAGAGACAGCCTTGTTTCTGTATGCTCACTATTAGTCAGGCTTAGCATCCCTAGTTTTCCTGCACCTCTCATACCTGCCTGGGCTTTTTCAGAGATCTTATTAAGTACTTCCTGATCGTGTAAAATCACAATTGTGTTGCTCTAAACAAACTTGTCACTAAAGAAGAATTCAAACCAGGGTTTCTAGAAGCAGTTCTTTTGCTGGTGGAAAGAGGAGACTGGTTACCTCTGTTATTTAATTAGAATGTAAGGTCTTTGGGACAGGGACTGTCATTTACTGTGTTATGTATGGCACCCATCATTAATCTGTCTCTGAGTCTTTCTATAATACAAACAAGTATTATGTATAGACCCTCTGCACAGCACCAGAAGTCTCCCAAAATACTTTTGCAAACTATATATAAATCAATCACTTCACCCACTGCTGAAGGTGGAATATGGTAGTTGTTCAGCAGCACACAATAACACTAAGGGAGAGTTTATGACAGGAAGTTTATGCTAGTATGTCCCTCTCCACTCTGGGGTCTGATTTATTAGTATAAAGTAGTTTAACTTAAAGCCAGAGACTTCTCCAGGCTCAGCACTTCATGATGCCTCTCCTGGACTCCTATTTTCCTCTTAAGAGTTTTGCTGCTGTTCTTTATTGCAAGTAGCTCCAACCAGCTGGTATAAAGAGCTTCTTCTCTGACTCTGGGTTTACTCTGGATCCACCCACAGGAGCCTCCTTGTAGGTCTGTATCTACTCTTTACCCTTATATCAGGCCTCAGCTCCCCAGACTTTTCTAAGCAGGGTACCTCTGCCAGCCAACCCACTTTAGGCTTCTTTGAAAAGACCTACCTTGACTCCTGATCTCTCATTCCTGAGAAAGCAGGATCCCTCTTATATGAAGCCTCACTCCCAGGCTACCATCCTGTGATGCCTGACCACATGACCCAACCACCAGCCAAATCCATACTCATCACCTGGGAGGTGGAAAACTAGGCACAGGTTGGGATGAGCCTCACTCCCCTTAAAAGGCTAGCCCAACTAGTGACAGAGGTATTTTACAATTATAATAGGAGAGTAGCCCAGCTAGTGCAGAGTGCTGCTTCTTGAGATGGCTCTATGCATATTTACCAGTTGCTTAGAAGTAGTACTGGTAACGTACAGCACCTACATCACACATGTCCCTTTATCTAGATGTTTGGTTAAGTAAGGACAATGCCTCGACAAGAATCCAAGATTTGGTCTCTGGTACCTAGGAGAGTAAGGGGCAGATGTTACTGAGCTTTCTCTCTGCCCCTCTCAGAAGCAGGGGAAAATCAAAGGAGAGCTGATTCACAGATTCCAAGGCCAGAAGGGACCATTGTGATCTAGTCTGACCTCCTATAAAGCACAGGCCATAGAACTTCTCCAAAATAATTCCTAGAGCAGATCTTTTAGAACAACATCCAATCTTGATTTAAAAATTGTCAGTGTTGGAGAATCCACCATGACCCTTGGTAAATTGTTCCAGTGGTTATTTTCTCTCACCCTTAAAAATTGATGTCTTATTTCCAGTCTGAATTTGTCTATCTTCAATTTCTAGCCATTGGATCATGTTATAACTAGGTAGCATGTGCAAGTAAAAATACTTTCCTTTAAACCACAGGTTCAAATCCAGCTCTCTCTAGCAGTGACCAGAGTCATTGCTACCTAATGCCTGTTCAGTGGCTTATGTGAATTGAGTCTGTTCTTTCAGTCTGGATTGAGGAATCCACATAAAAAGAACCACTGTCACCTCTGGCACCCCCTTGCTGACAGTTTCAATGGAGAAGTCATGAATTGAATAAACATGGACATTCAACTCCCTCTCACACCTAGAGGCAGCACCACCATGCAATGTGTTAGACACATGGATAAGAGTAGTACAGAAGTGGTCTGTGGTGTTCGACACACACCATTGCTGTCATCATACCAGCTGGCTTTCATGGCCTGGAAGACCCATTCATCTCCTGGTAGCTGCTGTGATAATATAATGGATGTACTATATATATTAAGTCTTTTTCTTTTCTTTCTTTCTTCCAGGTACAAAATGGAAACATTTCATCGACCAGATTGACAGAGCAGTGGAGGGCTACAGACCATGTATAAGGGAGAACTGCAGTTGCTACCAAAGGTGAGGGCATGTTTTCCTGGTTGCTTGAGGGGCCCTCTGGCACTAGAGAGAAAATACTCTTGCCATGCACTGATAGGTGGGTGTAACTGTGAAGTGGCTGAGAGCTAAGCTCTCATACTCTCAACCAAGGAGGGAAAACTAGTATTAAAGGAAACACTATTGATGGCCTTCTAAAAAAATTAGTTGGTGGTTCTTGCTGTTTCCTAGAGGAGGGACGTTCACACACAAAAGCTACCTTCCTAATTGTTCTCCTTGTTAGCAGCATCAGCAGTAAAGCAGGTGACTAACTAGACCATAGTCTACTCTAAACGCTTCTTTTTCCCTCCTGCTGATGGCCCCTCCAGAGCAGGATTGCATCACTGGCTTCCTGTGCTTTAACAATCCTGTGGATAAGGGCTTTAGTCTCTGCCCATGTTTATCTGATACCTCTAAACAGCACCACGCTTTTAAATGAAGACAGTGGTGGGAAGAGAAGGAAGAATCAAAATGTGCAGCCTGCACAGTGGAGTACTTGGAAGACAAGAAAGCCATCAGAGTAAAGTTAGGAAACATGAGAACTGGGAATGTAATATCTTCCCTAATGTGTCTAATGAAAGATGGTGTCTCTTCTTTCTCAGTGTTAGGGAGCAGGACTTGGCTCCCTTTCAAGGAGGCATCTCCAAGGAGCTGCTGTCTGATGTGGTTAGCCGGAAGCTTGGGACACACTACCAGATCATCAAGAACAAGTTGTACCGTGAGCATGACTGCATGTTCCCTGCTAGGTGAGAGCAATGTAGAAAATCTCATCCATTCCACAGGGAAATAAAAAATTACTCCAGAACCAGCCATGTGACCACTTACTGAGCAGAAGAGTGTTTGACAGGTCTCAATCCCACTGTGTGAGGGAAGATCCTGATGAAGCGTGCACTGGATTGAAATCTACGCACTGCAATTAGTTGGACCAGGGGTTAGAAGAGGTTAGAGTCCCAGAGAAGGCTGGCTTAAATTTTTGTGGGGAGTAAGGTTGTCTGAAAGGGATAATTTTCATTGTTGCCTGGCTCAAGGTTGGGTTGAGGGTCAGAGAGGGCTAGTGACTGTACCCAAGCTACCTTTATAGTGTGGGAAGATAATTTAGTGCTCTTTTGTTCAATGGAGTGAGAGGATCCAGAGGGAAGATTCTTATCCATTTTCCCTGCATTTACACCCTCTATCATAGTAACATTCCTTTAGTGGAAAGGGTTGGATGCAGATGCCTTCACGGTCCATCAGTGCTGCTCCTCAATTAACCAGGAGGGTTTACTGCAAAGCAGGGTGGGTGAAAATCTTGGTTAAAAAAAAATAAAAATATTATTTTTTGTTTAAAATAAGAATTTTTTAAAAAAATGGTCTTTTTATAATGCATTGCTGGTTTTTTACTTTCTTCCTATTTAATGGCCTTTAATCACTAAAATGTTTTTTTTTGTAATTGTTTCTTTAATTCATTTCTTAACTGTTAGTTGGATTTCAGATTTTACATAGTTATTTTTTTCTGCTAAGGAGGTTCCACGATTAAAATGCTCATCTGTGCTGAAAAAAAAACATGTGTAGGGCCTCAGTAACATTCTCACAACCTAAAAGTCAAGAAAGCTTGAAATGCTTTGACCAAACTATACTCCTTCATTAGGGGTTTGCTATTTTGAAGTAACTGGGACGTGCTCTCCAAGTTGCTTAGGTGCTTTTGAAAATCCCACCAGTAGGTACATAAATCTAGGTACCGGCTCTATTTTTGTAACTTTTCACTTATGTGTATTAAAAAGTTCACAATAAGTTTGCTAATACACCTCTACCCCAATATAACGCTGTCCTCGGGAGCCAAAAAAATCTTATTGTTTTATAGGTGAAACCGCGTTATATTGAACTTGCTTTGATCCACCCGAGAGCGCAGTCCTGCCCCCCCCCGGGAGCGCTGCTTTACCACGTTATATCCGAATTCATGTTATATCGGGTCGCGTTATATCAGGGTAGAGGTGTATATTGAAAGTATAAATAACTTTTCATTGGTAACATAGTGTCAAAATCTTTGTCACTTCAATACAAAATTGCTTCTAAGAGAAGTTTTTAATGGAAATACAGTTTTAGCTTCAGAGACTGCAAACTTCTATGCATGTGCTTAACTTCAAGCATCTGAGCAATGGAAGTCAGTGCGACTATTTGTGTGACTAAAGTTTCTAAAGTTCTATGCCCAAGTTTTTGCAGGCTAAGAGCCTCCATTTTCAATATTTTGAGTTTTTTTCCATATAGCAATTTTGTACAATTAAAATCCCCTAGCAGTAACAGCATTTTTAAAAACCCAGCATTTATTATCTAGTTCATTGTACATATTTATGTAAATTTGCAGTAGCACACATTTTCAAATTAGTTTTACAGAATCTCAACCTGATTTAAATAGTTTGTTTTAAAAAAATAAAATGCATATGCTTTAAATCAGTTAATTACATTGTCTTAATTGAAATCACTTCACCCTGCTACAAAGTGACCTGAGATGCTTGCTCCTGGCCCTTGCCAACCTAGAAAGTAACAGATGAGGGGTCCTTCCCTGCTTATGTGCTTAAGAGTAAAGGATTGACCTAGGAATTGAACTGCAGTGTCTTCTGCTAGTGCACAGCCCACTGACTGAATCTTCCCACTTGGGGAGAAATCACTTTAACAGAGTTATCTTGTTCTCTTCTGATCTGTTGCATTATGTTTGTGGCTTCCTCAGTCACTCATTAGATGAAGAACTCCTCTGCGATGGACGTGAATGTTAAATAAGGGCTATCCCGTTAAATTTCCTATGGTTGGGTTAGGTCAGTCCTTGGAAGGGAAATTCTAGTAAAAGCCCAGGTTCTTCAGCAAATGGTATTGATGATTTGGTTGGTTCCATGCCACTTTTGAGTCACCAAAGGGAGCCAGCTCCAGCCGGGTGTCTCGCTTTAAATGGGCTATTTCAAACGAGACATAAAACTAAGATTTTGACCACTTATCATCATAAACAATCCCAGGGCAGTTTTTTCTGCCAGAATAGGAATGTTTACCCTGCATGATTATAATTACATTCTGCCACTCTAGATTCCCTAGGCAGTTTCATTTGGATGTGTTAGTCTTGATTTCCTGTCCTAGCAGCTGAGTAGTGGTGTGCACTCTGAAACCGTTATTATGTTGCCTCCCTGAATTTCAACAGTGGGTAGAGTGATTGCTGTGTCTGTTGTCTACAGATTGTACACTTTGTTGAGTGCTTCTGGGGAGTTTGGATGAAAGATACTATGTAAATGTCTATTATTAAGGCCCTACTTAACTTGCAATATTGTGGAAATTGCGAATTCCGCAATATTAGGCTTCCACCGTAGTTTTGACAGTGGGAGCTACACCATATGTGGGGCTGACAGCAGGAGCCCCTGCTCTCAGCCCCGGGTGGCTGACAGTGGAAAATCGCAGAAAAATAATATTACTTTTCTGCAATTTTCCATGGCTTGTCCACAACTCAGCCGCAATTTTTTGACAATCATCCCGTGATTCAAGTCAGGCCTTATCTATAATACATATAGAAAAACCCACGCAGTAGGCAGTAGTACCACTTGACAGAAGAGTCTCAACGGTTCATGGAGAAGATGAAAGCATTAATTACCTCACTGTCTTTGTTTCTAACTAGCCCCAAACCTGGCCATCTCATACTTCAGCGTTTGTGTCCTCCAGCTTTGTTCTCCCTTGTAGCTTTTCTTTTCCACCTTCTTCAGCTCTGCCCCTTCAGAAGAGTAACTAGTGGGGGAAGCAAAGGCCTGGTGACACCAAGCCTTTTGCTCATGGCTTTTCATTGTATGTCAATTCTCTGCAGATGTAATGGGGTCGAACATTTCATTCTGGAGATCATTGGCCGCCTCCCGGACATGGAGATGGTGATCAATGTGCGAGATTACCCCCAGGTCCCCAAGTGGATGAAGCCAGTCATCCCAGTATTCTCCTTCAGCAAGGTGAGAGTCCGCAGGCACCTTTGTGATAGTGGGGGACACTGTGACCTGCATTTCATCCTCTAGTTCACTGCAGTCACAAGAGTAAGAAGCTATACATTCCTTTCCTAATGGGACACAGGAATTTTTAAGTGAGTGGGGGTTCTACCACAATGTAATTTCTTTTTCCAATGCCCAAAGACTCTGAGTCAAAATTACCCTTTTCTTTCAGATACAAAACCTGGAGTTGTTTGCTCTTCATATTTATTGACTTTCTCCTTCTAGCTCTCCAGTGCAAAGAATTAGAAATTTGTTAAAGGGAATGACCCCCTCACAAGCTCATACTCCAGATAAGTGTCTCATCTGTCCAACAGTGGGTGATGCATACCACCACTGGTTTTAGTTCCATTCTCCCTGTGGTTCATTATCAGCTTTAGATCTTTGATAAAGTTATAGTTTGATTTTTGAGATCACTGTTAAGGGAGCGGGCTTGTGGCCTCACTAAAAACTCAGTTGACCATCATATAGTTGCTTTGAGTTAATTTGCATATTATAATCCTCTTGGTTGATAGTCCAGAAAAGTAATGGTAACTTTTTCTCATAGTTATGAGCTCACACCAGTGAACTGTAGCCTCAGGATTACATCACAGCTGTGAAAAATTATGGAAGTTTATTGAAGTTCCTTCTTTATTTCAAGGGGAATGTGGCCAATGGAACCAGCTGCTCAGATACCAGTTGGGGGTGTAGTACAAATGCCTCTACAGAGCCATTGGGAAGTGCTGATAGACCATTGGATGCTCAATTGCGATAACTTCACTGGCCAAATGGCCCTTAAGTGGCATCGCTTAAGGGATTATGTCCTTACGGTGACTTGTAGGATGATTCCTAGGAAGTCTGATGTGGATTAAAGAGAAGCCATGAGCAGCCTCGATGGCAAAGTGTTGCAGAAAATGGTCATAACAGTACTGCCTATTTTATGACCAATAATAACATTTGTAGCTATACATAATTCATATCTTTTTAAAAAGGTAATCAAAGCCATGCTTCAGGGTATTCACTGATCATGCTAGTGGTCAGGAAGAATATTTTTTCTCCATGTAGAGCATTGCACAACTAATCTGGTGCATTATGGGTTTCTCTTCCCCTTCCTCTGTAGCATCTGGTATTAGCCATGGTCCAAGGCAGGATACTGGGTTTGACTGTCCAACAAATCACATAGCACCTCTTTCCCCTTCACATACATACACTCACAAAACCAGATTCTTTATTTGTTAGGCATGTGGCCTCTCAGTACTACAAGGACGGCACTGCTACGTTGTCAGAGAGGTGGGCGGTAAGTGAGGGCAATACACTGAGAAACAGAATCTAAGCTTGGTTCTGCTCCCCTGGATAAACCTGCAATCCATGCTCTGCATGTGTGAGGGTATTTGATTGAAACATTTCCCCCAAGTAAAATGTTACAGATTGTTAGAAACCGGAAGGCGGCCAGGCAAGTCACAAGAATGGCTTGTTTAACACCAGCTGGGCAGGAAGCTTATGTTCAGGCTAGTTACAAGGAATTGTCCCTATCATGTGTACTGACTAAATACCTTTGTGTGTTTATTTTGTTTGTTTTTTAAACAAAACCCAGTTGCTCCTCTTCTTAACAGTGAGGGTGAAACTTGGTTAAATGCATGGCCACTCGTGTACCTGCTGATTTTCTTGTTTTTAAGACTTCCGAGTACCATGATATCATGTATCCTGCCTGGACGTTTTGGGAAGGGGGACCAGCTGTTTGGCCAATTTACCCGACGGGTCTTGGGCGCTGGGACTTAATGAGAGAGGACCTCCGAAGGTACGTTTCAGGAGAGAGGAGTTTTTTTCATAGACAAAAACCAGCTCAGCATAACTATGCAAGAGAACCTCCTAGCATTGATGCAACGTGGCGACAATAACTTCTAAGCCTGTTAGGTCTATTTGCCTGAAGCCAAATCACCTTGTGCTCAGGGGACTGTTTTTACACAGGAGAAGAAACAGGACTTCTCTAAGACAATAGCTCTCCACCTTTCCAGATTACTTTACCCTCTTTGGGAGTCTGATTTGTCTTGCGTACCACCAAGTTTCACCACACTTAAAAACTACTTGCTTACAAATTATTTACTTTCTCATTTTTACCATGTAATTATAAAATAAATCAATTGGAATATAAATACTGTACTTACATTTCAGTGTACAGTATATAGAGCAGTATAAACAAGTCATTGTCTGTATGAAATTTTAGTTTGCACTGACTTCACTAATGCTTTTTATGTAGCCTGTTGTAAAACTAGGAAAATATCTAGATGAGTTGCTGTACCCCCTGAAAGACCTCTGTGTGCCCCCAGGGGCACACATACTGCTAGTTGAGAACCACTGATCTAAGGGAATGTTTGAACTGCAATTAAAAACCCATGGCTGGCCTGTGCTAGCTGACTCAGGCTTGTGGGACGCGGGCTGTAGGGCTGTTTAATTGCAGTATAGACATCCCTGCGAGGTTCCCAGTACTTGTGCTGCAGCCCGAGCCAGAATGTTTACACTGCAGTTAAACAGCCCCACAGCCCCAACCACGTGAGCCTGAGTCGGCTGGCACGAGCCAGCTGTGGGTGTCTGATTGTAGTGTAGGCATACCCTAAGGCAGTGGTCTCCAAACTTTTTTGATCGCGCACTCCTATCAGTAAAATAATTTTGAGCACGCACCCCCTGCCGCGCCGGCTCCCCATTTTTGCCAAAGCAAAAAAAAAAAAAAAAAAAAAAAAAAAAGCTGCTCGGACTCCCACCCGAACTGCCAAAGCAAAAAAAAACCAAACAAAAAAACCTCCTTCCACACACCCCCAAGGATCCTCTTGCGCACCCCACTTTGGAGACCACTGCCCTAGGGAACCAGAGTCAACTTCATTTTGCAGTGTAGACTTGCCCTTAGGCTATGGGAAGGTGAGCAAATATAGGAATGCTGTGGGAAGCAAAGCATTTTGAAGCAAAGATTTGTTAGCAACAGACCCCAGGGTTAAATATTTTCCTCCTTGAATTCCTAAGGCAATAATTGAGGCCCAAAATACAGGTTTAAAAAAAACTGTGGAGGAGCATTAAAAAAAAATCATTATTTCATAGATTCTAGGGCTGGAAGGGACCTCGAGAGGTCATCGAGTCCAGTCCCCTGCCCTCATGGCAGGACCAAATACTGTCTACACCATCCCTGATAGACATTTATCTAACCTACTCTTAAATATCTCCAGAGATGGAGATTCCACAACCTCCCTAGGCAATTTATTCCAGTGTTTAACCACCCTGACAGTTAGGAACTTTTTCCTAATGTCCAACCTAGACCTCCCTTGCTGCAGTTTAAGCCCATTGCTTCTTGTTCTATCCTTAGAGGCTAAGATGAACAAGTTTTCTCCCTCCTCCTTATGACACCCTTTTAGATACCTAAAAACTACTATCATGTCCCCTCTCAGTCTTCTCTTTGCCAGACTAAACAAACCCAATTATTTCAGCCTTCCTTCATAGGTCATGTTCTCTAGACCCTTAATCATTCTTGTTGCTCTTCTCTGACCCTCTGCAATTTCTCTACATCTTTCTTGAAATGCAGTGCCCAGAACTGGACACAATATTCCAGCTGAGGCCTAACCAGCGCAGAGAAGAGCGGAAAAATGACTTCTCATGTCTTGCTCACAACACACCTGTTAATGCATCCCAGAATCATGTTTGCTTTTTTTGCAACAGCATCAAACTGTTGACTCATATTTAGCTTGTGGTCCACTATAACCCCTAGATCCCTTTCTGCCGTACTCCTTCCTAGACAGTCTCTTCCCATTCTGTATGTGTGAAACTGATTGTTCCTTCCTAAGTGGAGCACTTTGCATTTGTCTTTATTAAACTTCATCCTGTTTACCTCAAGTATCAGGGGGTAACCATGTTAGTCTGTATCTACAAAAACAACAAGGAGTCTGGTGGCACCTTAAAGACTAACAGATTTATTTGGGCATAAGCTTTCGTGGGTAAAAACCTCACTTCTTCAGATGCATAGAGTGAAAGTTACAGATGCAGGCATTATATACTGACACATGGAGAGCAGGGAGTTACTTCGCAAGTGGAGAACCAGTGTTGACAGGGCCAATTCAATCAGGGTGGATGTAGTCCACTCCCAATAATGGATGAGGAGGTGTCAATTCCAGGAGAGGAAAAGCTGCTTCTGTAATGAACCAGCCATTCCCAGTCCCTATTCAAGCCCAGATAAATGGTGTTAAATTTGCAAATGAATTTTAGTTCTGCTGTTTCTCTTTGAAGTCTGTTTCTGACGTTTTTTTGTTCAATGATAGTGACTTTTAAATCTGTAATAGAATGACCAGGGAGATTGAAGTGTTCACTTACTGGCTTATGCATAAAGCAACAGAGGGTCCCGTGGCACGTTTAAGACTAACAGAAGTATTGGGAGCATAAGCTTTCGTGGGTAAGAACCTCACTTCTTCAGATGCAAGTAATGGAAATCTCCAGAGGCAGGTATAAATCTGTATGGAGATAACGAGGTTAGTTCAATCAGGGAGGGTGAGGTGCTCTGCTAGCAGTTGAAGTGTGAACACCAAGGGAGGAGAAACTGCTTCTGTAGTTGGATAGCCATTCACAGTCTTTGTTTAACCCTGATCTGATGGTGTCAAATTTGCAAATGAACTGGAGCTCAGCAGTTTCTCTTTGGAGTCTGGTCCTGCAGTTTTTTTGCTGTAAGATGGCTACCTTTACATCTGCTATTGTGTGGCCAGGGAGGTTGAAGTGTTCTCCTACAGGTTTTTGTATATTGCCATTCCTGATATCTGACTTGTGTCCATTTATCCTCTTGCGTAGAAACTGTCCAGTTTGGTCAATGTACATAGCAGAGGGGCATTGCTGGCACATGATGGCATATATAACATTGGTGGACATGCAGGTGAATGAGCCGGTGATGTTGTAGCTGATGTGATTGGGTCCTCTGATGGTGTCGCCAGAGTAGATATGGGGACAGAGTAGGCAACGAGGTTTGCTACAGGGATTGGTTCCTGGGTTGGTGTTTCTGTGGTGTGGTGTGTAGTTGCTGGTGAAACTTCAGAAACAGACTTAAAAGAGAAACAGCAGAACTAAAATTCATTTGCAAATTTAACACCATTAATCTGGGCTTGAATAGAGACTGGGAGTGGCTGGCTTATTACAGAAGCAGCTTTTCCTCTCCTGGAATTGACACCTCCTCATCCATTATTGGGAGTGGACTACATCCACCCTGATTGAATTGGCCCTGTCAACACTGGTTCTCCACTTGCGAAGTAACTCCCTGCTCTCCATGTGTCAGTATATAATGCCTGCATCTGTAACTTTCACTCTATGCATCTGCAGAAGTGAGGTTTTTACCCACGAAAGCTTACGCCCAAATAAATCTGTTAGTCTTTAAGGTGCCACCAGACTCCTTGTTGTTTCTGTTTACCTCAGACCATTTCTCCAATTTGTCCAGATCATTTTGAATTATGACCCTGTCCTCCAAAGCAGTTGCAATCCCTTTCAGTTTGGTATCATCTGCAAACTTAATAAGCATACTTTCTATGCCAATATCTAGGTCGTTGATGAAGATATTGAACAGAGCTGGTCCCAAAACAGACCCCTGCGGAACCCCACTTGTTATACCTTTCCAGCAGGATTGGGAACCATTAATAACTACTCTCTGAGTACGGTTATCCAGCCAGTTATGCACCCACCTTATAGTAGTCCCATCTAAGTTGTATTTGCCTAGTTTATCGATAAGAATATCATGCGAGACCATATCAAATGCCTTACTTGAGCACAGAACTACACCAGGCATCTAATGGCATGATTTTTTAAAAATAGCTTTCCACCTCAAAAAATGTACAATCAGATCCATGCAAGCAGATCCTCCCACCCATATGGACCTTCAGTGACTTCATTGGGGCTCCATGCATGTGCTAAGGTCTCCCTACACAGAGCTGACTGCAGGATTGGGACCTATGTTTTAGACAAGACACGAGTGAGAAGAACAAACATTGGGGAAGAAAGGACAAGAATTACAAAAACTAATCTTGTGGGATAACAATTCTGACATGCACGTGTTTTGGTGGCGGTGTGAACATACACATAAGACACATAAACAGTATATTTAAACTTTCTTTTTATTTTGTTTTTCTAATGGTTCAATGATTTGTTCAAATTTAAAATGAAGGTTGTTTGTGCAAACATTAGCCGGCAAAGTTAGGAACTTAACAGTGTTTTGCATGTACAAGAGAAGTAGAAAGTGAAAATGCCTAGAAACTGCCCATTTGATTTGCATGACCTATGCTCAGTGAAATGCAAAAAAAGTAAAGCAGCAGCATAAGTAGTGAAATGTGAACTGGAGTTTTAAAATGATTTAAGTTTCAATCATTCACAGTGTTACTGATAACACAGGAAAGAGTTTGTTTTTGTGTGTATAGATTGTTATCTTGACAGTGCCCCTATAACATCTTGGCTAGAGAGCTACCATCTGTGGGAAAGGCCTATCTTGTTGGGCTTAGCTGAGATGTTTTTCTGCTCTAATGAAAGAATTGGTTCCCATCAAACCTCAAGAATAATGAAATGTGACTATACTGCAGAAACTGATGACACTTTTTCATGCTTGTGTTAAATTATTTATTCCCACATATTAAAAAATATTTCCAGATCTGCAGAAAAATGGCTGTGGAAGAAAAAAATCTCCAAAGGATATTTTCGAGGATCCAGGTGAGTGCATTTTCCAACTCCAGGATATTCTGGCAGCATAGGTTGCCAACAGGTGCCAGTTTAATTAAGACCAAAATAAGGCTGATGAAAATATGCACTAGCTTTTTATTTCTGGGGATCTTTAAGTACTACTTGACACAACAGTTACCATTTAAAAAGCAGTATGTGCAGTGGTATGGTATTTACTGTGCTAAGCGTAGGCGATATTGCAAAGACCATGCCAAAGGGAAATACTGCTGCACAGCAAATAATGCTTTGTGCCACTCCTCACCTCACCACATGGCCACTGCTATTTCTGTCCACTTCATGAGGAAAACTACCTGACAGAGTTTGGTCCAGTCGCTAGTTTCTGCTTCAATCAGCAAGAAAGCAGAATATGTTCGGCTTGAGGAGCAGCGGTGGAGCTGCATGGGGTTGCATTTAGGGGTACTGCAGCTGGAAGTGAGCCTTCCAGCCCGAATAAATAGACTTGCCGTAGCATGCTAAAAAATAGCAGCGGTGGACATTGTGGCATTAGCGGAGGCTTGGGCTAGCCACCCAAGCTCAGACCCACCCTGCTCCCTGGATCCAAGCTCAGGTGGCTAGCGTGAGCCTCAACCATTGCCGCAGCATCCACACAGCTAGTTTTTAGTGTGCTGGCACAAGCCCCGCTAGCCTGAATCTGTCGACCTGGGCTGGGAGGCTTGCTCCCAGCTGCAGTGCCTTACAGCGTCAGCCGTCTGGACTTGTGAAATTTTCTCTCTCTTAGGGCTGGTCCACACTAACCCCCCAGTTCGAACTAAGAGACGCAACTTCAGCTACGTGAATAACGTAGCTGAAGTCGAAGTATCTTAGTTCGAACTACAAGGTACTTACCGCGGGTCCACACGCGGCAGGCAGGCTCCCCCGTCGACTCTGCGTACTCCTCTCGTGGAGCAGGAGTACCGGTGTCGACGGCGAGCACTTCAGGGATTGATTTATCGCGTCTAGACAAGACGCAATAAATCGATCCCAGAAGATCGATTGCTTACCGCCGAACCCGGAGGTAAGTATAGACGTACCCTAAGTACTAACCAAAAAATGTATCTAAAAAGCAAATTGGGTCCACCACCTTGTACAACATCCTCTTGGCTCATGTGCTAAGCATTAGCTGCCATTTGCAACTAATTTAGTGTAATAAGATATACATATAACAATAGCGGTGGTGGGTGTGCTATGAAGAGTTCAGCTGTTTTCGTTCTTAATAAATGGTTTGAATAAGGACTCTTTTTGTTCTGTATTTCGCTTCCCTTGCAATGGGAACTACAGCTACTTTGATATGCATTGGAAGGTTTGTCTGGTATCATCATAGCTCCTTTTTGGGCATCTATGTGCTTTATTTTATAATTCTCTGCAGCAGTGACTCAGCAGGTATCCTTACAGCAATTATACCTGGATGGTGGGGGAGTAAGGAAGGAGCAGACTATTTTTTTCCTATTTGTTTATAGGTTGTGCATTTAAGAAAACAGACTTGTGTGATTCTCAATAGTGTATTCAGGAGGCAAAGAGAATTAAGATTTCATTTAGGTCACACCCATGTTAATTTTTCTCCTAACAAAGGGCCTAATCCTAAAAGATGCTAAACATCTCTGAACTTCATAATTTAGATATAAATTGAGAGTAGTCCGCACCTCTCAGGATCAGGCACTAAGAGAATAGTTCTTTTGCTGATTTGTTCTGAATAATGTTTAAAGAATATACTACTTAAAACTAAATGGGATAAGGGAATATCACTTACTTATTCCATTTCCCCTGTCCCCTTTCCACTAGCTATGTCCTCCTACAGATATTGTGAGCAGCATTTAGCAATATTGCTTTCAGGCCACACAAGAGCCAGTCTGATAGAGACCAGGAGGTATTTCTGTCTTGAATCCCATTGTTAGTTGGCTGTCATGCAGACGTGCAGAATTGGAGACATGCAGAATGGCACTGACTGATTTGAATGTTGTTTCTCTTGCAGAACAAGTCCTGAGAGGGATCCCCTCATTGTTCTGTCTCGAGAGAACCCAGAACTCGTCGATGCTGAGTACACTAAAAACCAGGCCTGGAAATCTGAAAAAGTAACTGCTAATGAGCCAACTGCATAAGCAACTTAGGAAGCAATAGTTTAAAAAGGGCAATTTCAAGTGCTTTATGTAAATGTTGCTTCTTAGGAGACTGGTGATAATATTGGTGGGGGGAGGCTGTGTCACTATTTAAGCCACTTCTAAGTCAGGCATTCAAATTATTGCAATCTGATGGCTGTATCTGTCTAATGGAGGTACATGCATGCCTCCATCACTGCAGTCTCTGAGCATCTCACAAGTATTTAAAAATAAGTAACAAGCCCTCCCCCTTCGCCCAGTCTGTAGTATAAATAACTTGAGGAGTTTTTTTATTGTGTGTATGTGTGAGAGAGAGAAAAGAGGTTAAGAGAAAGTGGCATCAGAGAGAGGAGTTTTCCATGTAGATCTGAATGCAGCGAGAGCCAGGTCATTTCAGGCGTGAGTCCCATAGTGTAACACAAGTCCTTTGAAGTTCTGTTTCCAGCACTTGTGAACCTCCCCCTGGTGGTTGATAGTTTCACTGTTGTGGGAGCTCAGAGGGAGAGAGGCTCTCACAGGTAGCTATGGTCAATCCCACAGAGGGCTTTGAATAGCAGGGAAAGGACTTTGGAGTAGGGTGACCAGATGTCCCGATTTTATAGGGACAGTCCTGATTTTTAGGTCTTTTTCTTATATAGGATCCTATTACTCCTCCACCCCTGTCCCAATTTTTCACATTTGCTGTCTGGTCACCCTCCTTTGGAGTGAATTCTGCATGCACTCCCTACTGAATATAGAGAGTGGAGCACTGGAGGGATGTGGTCAGGGTGACCTGTGATGCTACTGGTGTTTTATTCCAGTTAGAGCTTTCCCAGGGTGGGTGGCTTCAGTCCTAGAGTTGCAGTAACCAGACCAGGAGGTCATGAACTCATGGATTGCTATAGCCCAGTCTGTGTTTGATGGACTAGAGCACAATCTTCTTTTTATCTTTTGCCCCCCTGGTTATTTGAGCATCTAGTAGCCTTAATCTGTCCAAATGAACCCCAAAGCTAGAGACCGACTTAACAAACTGAGGGCAGATGCCCTCAATAGTGGGGGAAGCAAGTTCTTTGAAGTGCTTCCCTCTTCTACCAGCATTAGTCTCATTCTTCCCTTGGTTTGGCTTTAGCCAGCTGTCCTTTTTTCAGGTGCTGCTTTTGGCTAGGCATTGAGAAATCTGGGAGACTGTGCTGCTCATGTTTGATATAGAGTTGGGTGCTGTCATCTGGAAATGGCTGGCACTTCAGCCCAGGTTGCCTGACCTGCTCCCCCAAAGGCTTTATATATATGTTGAACAATAGTGGGGAGGGGAGGGTAGAGCCCCGTGGGACTCCACGCATGAGGGCTGTGGAGGAACTGTTGCCCATAACAACCATCTGCGGTTCTGAGAAGAAAGATCTGACCCACTGAGGGCATTTTACCCCTGCAGCTTCTAGGAAGCTGGACTGAGGTATTTCATTATCAGTGAGGAAAATTCTTGTCAGTTTGCAAAGACAATCACCTAGATTCAGACTCTGGTAGCAGAGCAGGCTCTTTAGAGGACGGAGGGCTGGGCATTCTCTGCTCGAGTTTAAGCCATTGTTGTTCACTGAGGTTTTGGACATGTGGGAGAAGCAACCAGAGACAGTATCAAAGATTATTTTGGCCCCTGTGATTGAGGTGTGTGTATCTGCTGCCTGTCTGTTGAGGATGAAGGTCTGGGAGTCAGTGACCAACATGGCTTTTTGCTATCTGCGTCTGCTCAAGAGGTTGCAACCCTTCCTCTGTGATGGGGGAAGCTCTCACTGCGGCTGACTGTTAACTCTTCTGTGGACAAGTTGGAGGCTTTTTGACAGTTCCTGGACACTAACCAACAACACTTTCCCCCAGCACTATTAACTTAAAAGTTCCAGTGCACACAGAGATGAGGAAAATGAATTGCTAAAGCCCAACCCTCTTTACAGTCATTAAGTAAGAGACTTGTACGTAGAATGTTTGTAACGTACGGAGGATATTTCTCAGGTAAAGATGAGAGAGGCCCCCAAAGATGCTAATGCAATTAGAAGCCAAACTGGTTTCCTATGACCAGGGAGACTTTTGAGACTTCAGCCTTATTTATAGTTTGTTGAAAAAGAAGCCTCCCACAAAATGTAATCAGAAAATAAATTGAACTGAATTAATTTTCTAAGTCTCTTTTTCTTGAAGGACACTCTTGGGAAACCGCCTGCGAAGGAAATTCCTCTGGTCGATCACTGCAAATACAAGTGAGGTTTTGCTCAATAAATCTGTTCAGGAGCTGCTGAAATCTTGTCTGATTGCTAGTGTTGCTAGGCTTGTTTGTTTTAATGCATCATTTTCTTTTTAAGGCCCCAATCCTGCAACTGAATCCATGCAGGCAGTCAGATCTCTGCATCTATGTGGAGTCAATTGAAGGTTTGGGAGAGCTTAGTTTGGCCTCTTTAAATGTCAGTGTCAAGAGACTGCCAAGTCTGGAATGTAAAGGAGAACTGAAGGGTTGGGTGGAAAGTAACTACAAAAGCCTCCCTTAAACCAAAATGTTTAAAATTAAGCGTGTCCTTTTTATTTCCCTACCAAACCCTGAGTTCAGGGTTCTCTACAGTTGTTTATGTTGCTAATCTCCATGGCATAAGAAATGCAGTTCTTGGTCTGGTACAGGACTCAGTAATGCTATAAAATGTAAACAGGGAAATAAGGAACCTGAAATCTGACCTTGGCAGGTGAAGTATCTTTGTTCTCATTTTCTCACTAGTTCTTACATCAGAGTCAGGGCGGATGGAAAATGCAAACTCGTTAGCTAGAACCTAGTCTCTCCACGCACATTTTTCATTTGAGGTGAGGGCACTTAGCATTTCAGATTTTTAAAAACAGCCAAAGTTTCAAAAAAGTGATTTAAAAAAATCCTGAGTTAGTAGATGGGGAATGCCAATACAAAATCAAATTTCTCTTTGGTTCTCTTTTTACAGATACCTGTTTAATTTCCGGGGGGTAGCAGCCAGTTTCCGCTTCAAACACCTCTTCTTGTGTGGCTCATTAGTCTTTCACGTAGGGGAAGAGTGGCTGGAGTTCTTCTACCCACAGCTGAAGCCTTGGGTACATTACATCCCAGTCAAACCAGACCTCTCTGATGTCAGGTAGGAGACTACAGGTGATTTTCTGGAATGACTCAAAGATCCCAAGTGTGTTATGCAGAGTATTTCATGCAGTGGACTCTATGCTACCCATGCTACTCAAGGTATGATCAGGCTTGGGTTATACTGACAAATACCCACGCTCTGCTCGTATTCAGTGCACCAAAGGTAGAAAGAACATCATGTGGCATTTGCTGATCCCTTAGACAGAGGGGATGTATATGTGTCATTCTCCTTTCCTTGTAAAAGAAACAAACAAAATTCTCAGTGCATATTAATCATACAGGAAATGGTTTAGAGCCATAGACATGTAGAAGAAGAATATATTATTGGGCTGATTAGAGGCACACAATAAATGTTGACATTCTTCTAACATAAGTTTGATTATTGAGGGTATTTTTGATTATGCCTTACCTTTTTAGTAATAATATCTATTCTGAGATCTGGGCCAGGAGGATGTCTCCGATGTTCAGCACACCTTGAATCTAAAGGTTAGAAGTGAAAATTGAGACTCAGAATTTCTGACTTAGAGTAAAAAGGAGAGCAGTCATCTTAGCCGTTAATGGTTCCAAATGTTTGTCAGCTGCCAGAATTCAGATTTCCCCTTTGTCCTCCCCCCAAGGCTGGTATGAAAGTTTGGTTCTGAAAGTAGCAGCACCAATCACATGCTTGGCTTTAGGATCCCCAAGTCTAGTTCTGCCACAACACACTAGCTGGGTGTGCGGTATTATGCACTGAGCCAATACTTAGTTGCAATTTTTCTTTTTCCTTTTAGGGAGCTGTTGCAGTTTGTGAAGGAAAATGATGATCTAGCACAAGAAATTTCAGAGAGGTAAATTGTGTATTCTTCCTGATTGTCAAACACCCATCCTCCAATACTCTTTGTACCATCCAGCATTCAAAAGAGATACCTGTCAAGGACAGCCTGGTGATAACAGCGCACAATGTGTCTATCTTCAGCAGTGAAAGCAGGGAGAGTGGCGAGTGCAGGGTATTGATAACAGAACTCTTCACCTCTAGGCCTCTTGTTCAAATCTGACCCATGTCAGTAGTCCCCCAAAGCGGTATCAGATACTGATAACTTTTGTTCACTGTACGAAATGAGTTAGCCCTAGTGAACAAATGTCCATTTCACAAAAATGCTGCCACCACCACTGCCAATAAATGTCAAACAGGGCAATGTAGAGGAAGCTTGCAGTGCCACTCCCTAGGCTGTACCTGTCTTGTGAATAATTAGTCATCAGAGCTGCTAGTGGTAATGAAACGTGTCATATTAATATTAATAATAAACAGTACATAGCACTGTACATCCAAATTCTCATGTTTCCCCATTTAAAAAAAAATCTGGGAAAATTGATATTAAAATAGCTAAATCCAAGGATTTTTCATCTTACAGGAACAAAGTTTGACTCTGAGCTGTCACTTTATTTTTGTTTGCCTCCAGGGGGCACCAGTTCATCATGGACCACTTGCAGATGGAGGACGTCTCTTGTTACTGGGAGACTCTGCTGACTGAATACTCTAAAGCTCTGACTTACAAAGTTAAGAGGAGGAAAAACTATGATGAAATTGTCTCCAAACACTTGAAAACAGAACTTTAAAACCATTGTGATTCTCTTTCCAATTCAAGGCCTGGGGCTGGTGGTCACTGAAAATCCAAAAACTGGTGTACCTTCTGTTACTCTTCTTCCCTCAGATTTATTATCTCATACTCTAAAGCAGTGGTTCTCAACCAGGGTCCGTGGACTATGTCTGAAGTGTCCATGAAAGTCTTAGACTGAAAACTGACTGAACAGAATTCAACTACATCTCTACCCTGATATAATGCGACCCGATATAACACGAATTCTGATATAATGCGGTAAAGCAGCACCCCTGGGGGGCGGGGCTGCGCACTCCTACGGATCAAAGCAAGTTCGATATAATGTGGTTTCACCTATAATGCAGTAAGTTTTTTTTTTTGGCTCCCGAGGACAGCGTTATATTGAGGTAGAGATGTATATATACAGACAATGTATTTCCAAAGGGGTCCACACCTCCATTCAAAATTTCCAAAGGGGTCTGCAAATGAAAAAGGTTTGAAAACCACTGCTGTAAAGCTACAGCAAGCAGCATTGTTGTTACTTCAAAACAGTTTGTGTACCGTGAGATGGAATCATGTTAGCTAGACCCCAAACTCCTGGAGAACAGTGCTTAGAGCAGGGAACTGGCAATCAAGATTCCTGGGTTTTGTTACCACCCCTATCTCTAACTCACTATGAGCCTGATTCAAAGTCCATTGCAGTAAGTGGGAGTCATCAGTGGCCTTTGGATCAGGCCCCAGGCTCTATGTGCCCTCAGGCTAATCATTTAAACACCTCTGTGCCTCCCTCCATGTAGGTATACTCCTGTTTGGGGCAAATTGCCAACGTTATTGTGATTGTGTGATGGCAGTTTGGGTACAAGTGTTTCCTGTCAGCAGCCGTGGTTGGGATTTTAGGTTACCATTACGGGTAGGTTAGGGTTGTTGTTTTTTTAAGTCTGTAAAGCACCCAGATGTTAACGCCATGTTGGACACTAAAAAGTACTTTTGAACAGCTAAACTTTCTACCTCTACTGAGGGGTTTTGATGATGGATGAATGTTTTTAAAGTGCTCTCTGATCCTGAGATGAGAGGTGCAGTCATAATGCACAATGTTCTCTGCCTTTGCTACCCTAAGGTGTATGCCTCCCATCCCTTGCATTTGCCCTAAATAATCTCAAGGCCTTGCATAAAGACCGCCTGTCTTTTGACCAAGGATAGCTGGATGGAGGTTTTAGTCTGTGCATTCCTTTGGACACTTTTACCTTATGTTTTAAAAATTGGGTGGTTCTTCAAGAGATGTTCCTGTGGTTGCTCCACTCCAGGTGTTGGTGCGTCGCTGCGCCTTCGCTCGGAGATTTTTACAGCAGTACTCGTACCGGTCACGCATGTGCAGAGCCTGCCTCCTCCCTCCCCTCTGCTCTGAATGTATCTTAATAGTATGTGTGCCTCCTCAGTTCCTTCTCTACCATCTCTGGCCTGAGACGGAGCTCAGCAGACTCGTTAGAGACTTTCTCTCCCTTTGTTCAAATTCCTTCCTGGTTAGTTAGTTGGTTACCAGTAGTACTTAGTTACCATTTTTCTATCTTTTCTCTCTCTCTCAAAATAAATAAATATTTTTTTTTTCTTCGTTCCTGTCAGCGACAGCCGCTTCCGACATGCCTGGCTCCCCAGGCTTTAAGCGCTGCTCTACCTGCAATGATGCCATCCCTCTTTCGGATGGCCATTCAAAATGCATCAAATGTTTGGGGGAGTCCCACATCCCCCAAAAATGTGCCCACTGCAGCAAGCTTAAATCCAGGGAATGGAAGGACAAGAAGCTGAGACTAAAACGCTCCTCTTTCAGAAATCCTTAGGGTCAGCTTCAAACCTGGGTGCCGACTCCGCTGCACACCACAGCCTCCCCCCGCCCCCACCTCAAAGGAAAATAAAAGAAACTTCAAAGAACGGCACCTTCTCTCACCCGCAAAGGGAACTTCGTAAGAGAAGACTTCCCCAGGCAGGTCTGCAGCCTCCCTCTTGGCTGAGCACTTTTGATGCTCTGGGCTCCTCTGGCGCCGTGTGAAACCCGCCTGTGGCTGCGGCGGTAGCACAAAACTCCGGTGCCGAGGCTTCAGGCTTCCATTTGCCTGCCTCTCTCATGGCACCATTCGGCACCGCAAAGGAAGCAGTGCCGACACATGCTGACATGCCTGACCCCCCGCAGGCTATTCTTGCTCTCCTGGCACCGTCTCCTGCTTTGCTGACTGGCAGTGAAACAAGGCTCAGGACACCGGTGCAGAGGAACCTTTCTTCACAGCAGGTTCCTCTTGCACAGCCCTCACCTCACAGAGGAGCTCCAGCACCGCAATTTACACAGTCAAGGGACCGGTTGGTGTCACTTATCCTGCATTCACCCCTACTTAATGCCTACTTCTCTCCAAATGCTCAGTCAGGGTCCACACAGCCTTCCTCCAGTGATGGGGAAGCTGGTCTGCCGGGAGAATTTTCACCATATCAAATCTCCCATCCTCAGACCCCAATCAATAGAGGTCATAGAAAAATTACCTCGTCCTATTCTCAGGATCCTGCCCCGTGGTGCGTAAACCCCTGGATGGCACCACCTCTTCCCTTCCCACCACAGTGGCAATATTGGGCTCCATGGGCATCTTATCTTCGAGACCACACTCGTTATGCCACCACAGCCAGGCATGACACCTGCCCGGCACTGCCTTGACGAACCTGCCTCTGACGTAAGGCATCATGTCACAACTGCAGGATCGGTCATGACGTGCCTCAAATCCAGTAGACCCAGTTGTTATGCCTGATGCCTTACTTTCTCCTCCCCCGATTTCTTCGGATGACTTCTCAAAATTTCAAGACCTTTTCAAAAGAGTTGCCAGTGAGTTAAGAATTAACTTGGAGGAGGTTCCTAAACAGCAGCATGAGTTAATGGACATCCTGCAGTCCTCTTCTAGGACTGCATTACTGATCAATGCAGCCCTTTTGGAATCTGCTACGGCCATCTGGCAGACTCTGCTGCAAGCCTACCTACCTGTAAACGAGCGGACCGCAAGTACTTCATCCCTTCCAAGGGCTCTGAATTCCTTTTCACTCATCCAGCGCCAGACTCGCTGGTAGTAGATGCAGTCAACCAAAAGACCAAACACCAGTTTTCCCCGCTCCACCCCATCCGACCAGGACAGTAAGTGATTAGATCTGCTCAGACGTAAAGTATATATATCTTTTACGTTACAATTTCGCATTGCTAATTATACTGCCGTTCTGGCAAAATATGACCACAAAAATTACAACAAATTCATGGACTTTATTGATGACATTCCAGAAGAAAAGAAACAATTATTCACGGCTCTAGTTTCCGAGGGGCAAATCATCTCATGTACTTCTCTTCAAGCAGCCCTCGATGCAACCAATACTGCAGCAAGATCCACTGCTACAGCAGTGGTCATGTGCCGAGGTTCATGGGGCTCCTCCTCTTCCTTTCCTCGAGAGGTCCAGAATACCATTGAAGATCTTCCCTTTAATGGCGACAAACTCTTGCCTCCACAACGAATGACGTACTTCCATTCAATGAAGGACTCAAGGGCAACTCTCTGGTCCTTAGGAATTCAAACCCCTATAACCATAAGGCGACAATATAGATATCAACCTTACCAGCGTCCATGCTACCCCGCATATACCCAGCACTTCCATAGATCACATGAGCAACAACAGCAACGCCAGAGACCCAGATACCAGCGTCGTCGTCCCAATTCCTCGGCAGCGTTTCAACCCCCTCCGACTAATAAGCAGATTTGAAGCCTTGGTTGAGGATTTAGAAAACAACATTCCCCCTTCAGCACTTACACCCCATGTCCCTATTTTTGGACACTGCTTACGGCCATTCTCCCATCAATGGCAGAACATTACCACCGACAAGTGGGTTATAGAGGTCATCACAATTGGCTATTCCATCCCTTTCATATCCTTGCCTCCAGTCTGGAGATTTCCATTACTTGCATCTGAAGAAGTGAGGTTCTTACCCACGAAAGCTTATGCTCCCAGTAATTCTGTTAGTCTCAAAGGTGCCACAGGACCCTCTGTTGCTTTTTACAGATTCAGACTAACACGGCTACCCCTCTGATATTTTCATGTTACTATACATCCGGCCCACAGATGTTTCCTTCGTTTTACCCTCGGCTCTACACATTTTCAATACAGGATGCTACCCTTCAGCATATCCACCCCCCCCCCCACGTTTTTTTCCATAGTCACTCCTAGCCATAGTCACTGTCTACCTCAGGAAACAAGGGGTCATAATATTTCCTTACCTTGACGATTGTCTACTCAAAGCCTCAACGCTCGATGAAGCACTTTGATTCACGCAGCTCACCGTCGCTTGCTTCCTGGTCCTCGGCCTACAAATAAACAAAAACAAATCCACGTTGTCTCCTACCCAGCACCTGGAGTTCATAGGAGCACACCCCAACTCCCAGATGGAAATAGCATCTCTCCCACCCAATCGCTTCAACACCATAAAGCTATTGACAACAAAACTTCGCAACAGTCACCTCTCGAGACTATCTACAACTATTAGGTCACATGGCCCAGTGCACTTTCATGGTCCAAAATGCACAACTATATTTGAGGTGCTTCCTAGCTTGGTTGGCCATGGTTTACAGACCGAATGTACACACTCTAAACAAGCCTCTATTCATACCTTTTAGAGTCAGACTCTCTCCTATAGTGGACAGTTCCCTCCAACCTCTGCTTAGGAGTCCCCTTTCTCCAGGATGCTCCATCCCTCATAATGACTACAGATGCATCCCTCACAGGGTGGGGTGCACACATGTCCCACCACACAGCCCAGGGGCTATGGTCTGCAACCGAAACCTCCCTGCACATAAAAGTCCTAGAACTTCGAGCCATACACAACGCCTGCCGTCACTTCCTCCCATTAATCCGCAACCAACATGTATGGATAATGACAGACAACATCTCTTGCGTGTTCTATGTAAACAGGCAGAGAGGCGCTTGCTCTCACTTGCTTTGCATAGAAGCTGTGAAGCTCTTGAATTGGTGTCTTATGAATAACATCCGGATATCAGCCGCCTATCTTCCCGGAGCTATGAATACCACAGCGGACGAATTAAGCAGACGCTTTCCCTGGGATCATGAATGGGCGATAAATGAGACGATCATCTGCAACATATTCCACATTTGGGGCTACCCAACCATAGACCTTTTTGCAACTGCAAAAAACACTAAATGTCCCGAATTTTGCTCCAGAGCGGGACTGGGCAAACATTCCCTGGGTGATGTATTTATGGTCCCATGACACCAGGACTTACTCTGTGCTTTTCCCCCGATACCAGCTCTCCACAGAGCTCTGACAAAGATACGAACAGATCATGCCACTGTGATTCTGATTGCCTCGTCGTGGCCCAGACAACCATGGTTTCTGTTCCTCACCAGAATGTCAATTCGCCCACCAATTTCGTTGCCCCTCACTCCAAATCTCCTATCACAGCAACACAGACGATTTCTTCACCCCAAACTGTCCATGCTTCACCTCAAAGCTTGGTTCCTACATGGTTCTCCCAAAACGAACTAGCATGCTCTGAGCAGGTTCAAAGAGTGCTCCTACATAGCAGAACACAATCTACTCGCATCACCTATCTAGGAAAGTGGAAGCGATTCAAATATGGTGTTCAACTAAACAACATCCTCCTACTTCTGCACTTCTTCCACTTGTACTTGACTACCTGTTCGACCTTAAGCAATCTGGCCTTTCTTTCAGCTCCATCAAAGTCCACTTAGCCGCTATTACAACTTTTCATGACAAGATTGACGATACCTCTGTTTTTGCTCATCCAATCACCAAGCGTTTTTTCAAAGGACTCCAATCCCTATACCCAGACATTAAACCTCCTACCCCTCCGTGGGACTGTCACTTATTATTATCCTGCTTAACTCAACAACCATTCGAGCCCCTAGCCACTTGCTTCCTCTTACGTCTCTCTATGAAAACAGCATTCTTAGTGGCAATCACCTCCGCCAGACGGGCAGGAGAAATAGCAGCTTTCATGGCATACCCACCGTATACACTATTTTTTAAGGATAAGATTACCCTTTGATTACACCCCAAATTTCTTCCAAAGGTGCATTCATCATTCCACAGCAATGAGCCGATACACCTACCAACCTTCTTTCCTAAACCACATGCAAGCTTTTTTGAATCCACAATGCATACGTTAGATATACGCAGGGCTTTGTCCTTCAATTTGGATAGAACCAAGCCCTTTAGGAACTCTTCTAGACTCTTTGTCTCCATTGCGGAGCGTTCCAAAGGGACACCTATTTCTACCCAGAGACTTTCAAACTTGATTTTTGAGTGTATCCGACTGTGCTATCAGATAAAGAAAGTTACGCCTCCTGTCGGCATCAGAACTCACTCCATTAGATCTGTGACTACCTCCGTGGCTTTTCTACGCAAAGTTCCCCTGGTTGACATCTGTAAAGTGGCCGCTTGGTCTTCTGAACACACATTTGTTAAGCACTATGCCCTTACTCAAGGCCCTCTCTCTGATACATGATTAGGCAGAGCTGTATTATCTACTGCATTCCTACCAAATCCGAAATCCCTACCTCCTTGAGGTACACTGCTTTTAAGTCAGCTGGAGTGGAGCACCCACAAGAACATCTGAAGAAGTTGTAACTGACGTTTTTCGAGATGCGTTGGGGTAGCCTCCGTTGTAGAGAAGGAACTGAGGAGACCGGTCGCTCATGCGTACTATTAAGGTACACTCAGAGTGGAGGGGTTGGGGGGCAGGCTCTGCGCATGCGTGACCGGTACGAGTACTGCTGTAAAAATCTCTGAGTGAAGGCGCAGGGATGCACCAGCACTTGGAGTGGAGCACCCACAGGGACACTCATCTCGAGGAACGTCAGTTACTGCACAGGGTGAGTAACCTCCTCTGTCTTATCCATGTAAGCTGTGAACTGTCCGTCTCTGTGAGTTGAGACTCTGTCTCCTTCTAGACCATGTACATGCTGTGCTAACAGAACCAGCTTGCATGATTCTCAGCACATTGGCTTTGAATATGCAAGGTTGGATGTCACTGGAGCACTTCTTTTTTGCAGCCTTTCAACATGGCTCCTTAGTTCTGTGGTGGGCTCACTGCAGAATGAAATAAAGTGCTAAGGCTGTCTGAAAGCACAACAGTGTAAGCAACTGCTTGGGGTCTCACTCTTTTGAGGTTCTTGCATCTCATGTGAGTACTGCAACTCGGCTGGCCATGTGCTACCGAGATAACTGGTGGGATGGGGAATGGAAACAGAGGGGAGATGGAAGCAACTACTTACCCCCTCCTCCTCCTTTGGCAACTGAATCAGAGGAGTAGAAAAAGCCATGACCTGATTTTTCTGACTTCTGGCAGATTGGGGTGCTGCAGAGTTCTCACACACAAACAGACTCCAACATCAGGCCCCAGTACAGGGCAAGAAGGACTAGACATGACAGGCAAACATCAGTTTCCAGTGCAGAGCACCAATTACAGGACCACTATCTGGGCTGACCCAGCATGTAAAAGAATGAAATCAGGAAATGAATATCTTGGAGTCAGAACTGTGTAATATTGGAAGACTTTTTAATAAAAAGCTTGAATGACAGGTTTTAATAAGGAGATGGAATTATCTGAAATGATAGAACAGATTTATCTACTGTATTTTTAAACCCTTTTTGTTTTTAATGAAGTGCTTTTGGATTAAAAACAAAAAATCAACAACTCTTTTTATTGGCTGAATTATTTCTCAATCAAAAGAATGATTCTATTGTAATAAAGGAACTGGACAGTCAATAGCTGTTCTACCCAACAGGATGTAGTAATATAAACATTCCTTACCATTTGTTCTCTTTAGGGAGATGTTTTTAGAGGAATTGGATAGCTCATGGGAATGGGATTGAGAAGTGGAGCCTTTTGCATCTTATACTTATACTTGAGAGCATGTAGACTACAGGCACTACACGTGTTGCTACATGCTACAGTGAAAGACGGGCTGTGTCCACCTTTGTCGTGGTGTGTAGCTACACATGACTGGAAAAGGCTCAGAGAGCAGGAAGGCAGCAGGGCACTACACTTGTAAAAGTAGTGTAGACATGGAAGGCACTGTTTGGGTGTGTAGAGAACCATGTTGGGTATATACCCTGGGGGTTCAGGCATGGAGGGCATTCTGCTCACCTAAGCCATGTCTCCCCGTCTGCACTGTTATTTATACCCATGCTAGCTGGGCATACAGTGTTAGTAATCTACACATCACCATAAGTGTAGATATACCTTAAGTCACTAGTTCAAATCTTGTCCAAAATTGGTAGAGATTAAAAATTGTTACCACCTGATAGCTGTTCAGTGGCTCATGTGAAATAATTTAGGGAACTGAGTTCATTTCCTTGTAGGCAGGTGGTCACATCACTAAACCAGGTGCAACTAATTGGCCCCCTTGCTGCCTGTCTCAGCAGAGAAGCCAAAGATTGCGTTGACAGGAGACTGAAGTCCCATCTCCACCCTAGGGGTGGTTTCTCCTTCCAGAGTAACATTTAAACACATTCTTGGGGCAGTGTGTTAAAACTGCCCTATTCTGTGAGTATATCATTTGTAGTGCAGCTGTGGTTTAGGAGCCCTCGTTAAGGACCATGATCTTACTGTGATAGGCAGTGTACAAATGCAATAAAAAGACAGTGCCTGCCCCAGAGAGTTTACAGTCTAAGACGAGACAACAGGTGAATACAGACAGAGACTGGGGAGCCCAAGGAAACAGTGAGCCAATACTGGAAAGTATGATAGGCAGAGGTCTCAGCACACTAGCTGGCTAACTTGTCAAGTTTGTTGTGGGCATCGTGGCAAAGGGGAGCTTTAAGGAGGGATTTGAAGGAGAACAAGGATATAGCTTTGCAGGTATTTATGGGAAGCTCCTCCCAAGCTTGAGGGGCAGCCTGGAAGAGACTATGAAGGTGCTTTTAAAAAATGTAACAAGTGGGTGATGAAGGCTGGCATCATTAGCAATGCAGAGGCAGGAGCCAACTCAACAGCATATATGATGGGTAAGGTGAGGATAGGCTGGGAAGGGCTCTGAAAGGGAAGGTATGTAGTTTGTACTCGATGAGATGGAGAAGGATGGGCCAATGGAGCGATAGAAAGGGATGACGTAGTCAAAGCAATGAGCCAGGCAAATTATCATTTCCAGCAGCATTTTGAATGGGTATAAACAGCAAGAGCTTAGCCTCTAGAGCATTAGCACTAATTTTCCAGTCAGAATTTAAAAAGAAGAAAAAAGGTATGAACTCTAAAGTACACAAGGACCAGCTCAGGATTGTAGATTGTGAGGTATGGGGGGGAAGTACTACTCCCTCTTTTGTTCTGGGTACAGTATGGTTAAGGTTTCCCTGAACTATACTTTTGCATTTTCAAAAAGGAATATAGCTTTGGTTTCATTTCTTGTATTTTTTTTAAAATACCCTTTTATCCTACTGAACCATACAGAGAACTGTAATGTAAGGAACCGTAAGCAGAGGCACTGGTGTGAATGACCTAAGCATCAGGATTGAAACACAACTTCCTCCAACCATACATTCAAATAGGGTGACCAGATGTCCCAATTTTATAGGGACGGTCCCAAATTTTGGGTCTTTTTCTTATATAGGCTCCTATTACCCCCCCACACCCCAGTCCCGATTTTTCACATTTGCTGTCAGGTCACCCTACATTCAAATCACAATAGGGCTGAACCTGCCATATCTCTTTTGGAAGTAGATAAATGGAGCTCCTTGCCCTTTACTGGGGAAGAGAGGCCAATGAAATCTTACAAACCAAGATCCTTTTTGTACTTTGTGTGGACATTAAAGATTCCCTAGTAATTTTTGATAAAGTGAGGGTTGGCATATCCCATTTCTGGGCTGTTGTACTGTGTGCTGGCTGCCATGTTCCACTTTGGAGGTGCTTGCATTTTAGTGGTGCTACATGTGTAATAGAAGTGAGCCAGTATTGCCAAACGTTCTTCATAAACATTAGTTCAAATAAAAGCTACAACTTTGCTCCAATGTTCTTGGTGACCCTTTTTATTAGTTTTCCACAAATATTTGTTCATGTAATTTTTTTTTTCTTACATGAATGTTGGCAGAAAGTGTAAGTCCTAGAAAAACTTGTGCATGTGTTTCCATGGTTGTCATGAAATATTTTTGTTTTTCTTCCTCACTTATAAAATTCTCAGGCAATCAAAAAGCAGAAACAAGACCATATAAGTTAGGTGACCAATCAGACACCATAAATTGCAGAAGTGAACAGTTCACAATTAGCCTATAGGCTGAAATACAGTTGCATAAAGTGTTAAATACTTTTTAATAATGAACAAATCAGTAGAAATCAGTCTGTTTTGGGATAATTTGAAAACGGGGAAAAAAGATTACAATTCATCAAATTATTTCCTATGAGTAGATTGCCCCTCTACTGTATATTGCATGGTCTATTACTTTGGAAAGCACCCTGAGAAACAAATTGGTGTTTATTTTTGTGGGCTCTATTAAGCTGGAATCCAGGTTTTCAGGATTTGGAGTTTCTTGGATTTGAATAATCTAGTGCAGTTATCAGTCATACCAACCACAAGCATTCAGGTCCCTACACTTAATTTGATTGGCTTAAAAATACACCTCTACCCCACTATAACGCTACCCGATATAACACGAATTCGGATATAATGCAGTACAGCAGCGGCTCCAGTATAATGCAGTACGCAGTAAGATTTTTTGGCTCCCGAGGACAGCGTTATATCGAGGTAAAGGTGTAATAAATGGGGTGGGGTTATTTTTATTTGCTTCTGGTTTCTGAGCCCACTGGATCCTCTTAGGTCATAGTCAAGCTTTTCTCCACACCCAGGAGGTCTACAAACGTACCTTTTTTTTTTTTTTTTTTTTTTAAATGAAAGCTGCGACTCAGAAAAATCACCTGAGTCCAGGAACCGGGGGGTGGGGTGGGGAACACAACTAAGAAGTTTGTGATAAAATGGTGAGTGTTGGTGACATTATTCCTGAGATGTGTACTCCAACATATGTGTATGTTCACTGGATCCTGGGCAGCTGGGCTGCCTTGTTTTCTGCTTTCTGCTGGCTGAAAGCTGCTGCTTCTGCTTAGCACTATGCAGTCATCTTCCAAGCTGTGGAGAGAGAGGGAGTGAAAGTCTGCTGGGGGAAAGCATTTTCCTTGGTCAGCAGTAGGTATGCATCTTCCAAGCCATTGGGGGACAGGGAGAGAGAGAAAGAGAGTGTTCGTGTGCTTGAGGCTCTTTCCTTGGTTAATGGAGAGAGAAGGGGTTGGTGTTAGGGTGGTGGCTCTTAGGTCATGTCTACACTACAAGCTATAGTGGATGCAAGTTATGTGGCTGTACAGCTGCTGCTGTTGGTATATTGCAGGGGTAGGCAACCTATGGCAGGTGTGCCAAAGGCGGCACATGAGTTGATTTTTAGTGGCGCTCAGACTGCCTGGGTCCTGGTCACCGGTCTGGGGTGGGGGGAGGGTCTGCATTTTAATTTAATTTTAAATGAAGCTTTTTAAACACTTTGAAAACCTTGTTTACTTTATATACAACAATAGCCTAGTTATATAAGATAGACTTAGAGAGAGAAAACTTCTTAAAACGTTAAAATGTATCACTGGCACGCAAAACCTTAAATGAGGGTGAGTAAGTGAAGACTCAGCACAGCACTTCTGAAAGGTGGCCGACCCCTGGGATATTGCTTGGGTGCCCGTACACTTGGCTGCTTGTGCTCCATGGGGTGGTGGCGCTGGAACAATTTGTAGAGTGGGGGGTGCTGAGAGCCACTGAACCAAACTGTAAACCCTGTTATGTGACGGGAACCACTTCCAGGCAGCACCCCACGTTCCAGCGCCTATGCCCAGGGGTCGGGATCCCAGCGCGCCACAGGCCGCCCTCTGGGCGCTGCCCCCTGGGCCCTGGTGCAGCGCGTTGTGCAGCGCCCAGGAACGGGCGGGCAGAGCCATGGGGCGCGGGGGCAGCCGAGGTGCAGCCCGGCCCCTGCGCGGGGGATGGGCGGGGCGGGGCCAGGCCGCTGCTTGCGCTGCCCCTCCCGGGCGGCAGGGGGCGGAGCGGGGCCGAGCCGGGCCGCTCTTGCCGCCGGTGAGGCGGGGCCGGGGGGACCCAGGCGTCCGGGACCGGGCCGCGCTCCTTGCTGCGGGGCTGGAGGCTGGAGCCAGCCCGCCGTTCCCGCGGTAGCAGCCGGGCATGGGGGTCCCCGGGAGCGGCCCGGAGCTGGGCTCGGCGCCCCGGCACATCGGCACCGCGCAGCCCCCGGACACGGGCTGGGAGCGGCTGCGGGAGCTCTGGCACCGCGAGTGAGTAACGCCGGGCCGGGCCTGCAAGGGCATGGCTAGGGCAGCCCGTCCCCCTCCCCACGTGTGTGCGCCGCCGCCGCCTCCCCTCACGTACATTGCTGTGGGTGTCTGTCCCCCCTCCCCGACACACACACGCTCTGCTGTGGTTCTCTGTCCCCGCCTCTGTCTCTCTCTCCGCCCACACACTGCTTTGGTTCCCCGTCCCTCCCCCCCCCCCCCCGGGGTTATCTGTGTCGCCCAACACACACACCTTGTCTGTCTGTCCCCCACACACAGGCATGCACACTGTGCTGTGGTCAGGGGCGGCTCTATGTTTTTTTGCTGCCCCAAGCACGGCAGTCAGGCAGATTCGGCGGCGTTTCTGCGGGTGATCTGCCGGTCCTGTGCCTTCGGCACTGAAGCCGCGGGACATGCCTAGGGTTACCATACGTCCGGATTTTCCCGGACATGTCCGGCTTTTGGGGGCTCAAATCCCCGTCCGGGGGGAAATCCCCAAAAGCCGGGCATGTCCGGGAAAATCGGGAGGTCAGCCGGGCCGGCGGGAAGCCGGGTCAGCCGGGCCCGCGGGGACCCCGGCCGGCGGGAAGCCGGGTCAGCCGGGCCCGCGGGGACCCCGGCCGGCGGGGAGCCGGGTCAGCCGGGCCCGCGGGGACGGGAGCGGGGCTGTGCGCCGGGGGCCGGCAGTGCTGGGCGGGCCGAGGGTGGTCGGCCGGGGCCGGCACCCCAGGGCCCGAGCTGACCCAGGCTGGAAACGCCGGGGGGCCAGCCTGGGCCACGCCTCCTCCCCCCACACCCCCCTTACCTGCTTCAGGCTTCCCGCGAATCAAATATTCGCGGGAAGCAGGGGAGGGGGTGGAGACTTTGGGGAGGGGGCGGGGTGTGGGTGGGGCCGGGGGCCGTGGAGTGTCCTCCATTTGGAGGCACAAAATATGGTAACCCTAGACATGCCGCCCAAGGCTGCCTGACTGCCGCCCTCATGGTGACCTGCACACCGCCCCCTGCAGCTTGCTGCGCTGTTGCCTGGAGCCGCCCCTGGCTGTGATTATCTATCCAGTCTTCCATGCATTCCCTACTATCCAGCTATCTCCCACACACTATCTATCTGCCCATCTTACACACACACGTTGCTGTGGTTACCTGGCCTCCTCATCCCAGTGCTCATCCTGCACAGCCATTCACACCTTTGCCTGGTGTGACACCCGTTGGTAAATCATTCACAGTCACCTGGATGTGCACCCAGTCTGACCTGCACACTCGGAAATTCACGACTAGTACATAAAGTAGCAGTTATAAGGGAAAATAGCACTGTTTCCATCAGGCGGGGAAACAAAACTAGCAACCTGCTAGTACTGATCATGTTCCTCTCTGGGGTGAGCATGACTTATGCCAACCTCTAGCACTGGAAAATCATGAGATTGATTTAAATACCATTTAATTCGCTGTCTGGATTCTGAGATTTTGGGGGGCATTTGAGTCATGTTTTTGACCTTTTCTCCACCACCCGGAGGGCTAGAAACTTACCTTTTAAAAACAAAAGCTGAGATTCTCCTGTGATCACCTGACTACAGGAACTGGGGCTTTAAGAATAACACCCAATATCACAAGACTCACAATAAAATCATGATAGCTGGCAACTCTACCTTTGTGATATTCTGTATTCCCCTTTCATTCTAGGAATGAGAAAGCACAGTCTCCAGGTTTCACTCAGTCCTTAGCCTTTTTGCTGAGACTTCCCTTGAGTGACATTTGTTAGGGGTGTGGGTTTTTAAATACCTTGAGACCCACCAATTCATTTCACGTAGACCTCCAAACAGCCATTAGATGCAATGGATTTTTGGACACTACTGATCTTGACTATAACAGAACCTGTGAAGGAAAGGTGAAAGACTCTGTGTCCCATTCGCTTTAGCTGTCCAGTCCTGCCCAAGAAGGATTTAAAAAAATATAATGTTACCTGTTTGCTTAATATTGATGGCAGATTATGAGTTTAATCTGTAAATGCAATAATTTGAAGAGTAGTGTCTGAAATGGTCCCATGCATGATATGTTTTAGCAGGAATGACTCTTGTTAGGTTAGCAGTGCTCCCAAATGCTAAATCTCCCAGTAACATTGTTTCTTTGTGCTAGTGAACTACAGCAGTACCCAGAAGAAACTCTCAACATTATCAAAGCTACGTTTTCAGGGGCTGTCATTGGCTGGGTGTATGGAGGTTTGCCAGGTTTTCAGCACGCGAAGACACAATATATTGAGCGGAGCCAAGCGGAGATTTTTCAGAACCGTCTGGATGCTGTGGTATGGACCAAAATCATGCATATTGGAACCAAAACTGCTCCTTTTTTGTGGAGCCTGTTTTCAGCAGCAAAGAGCCTGAAATAGAGGGGTGCGGGGTGTGGCAGGGGGTTGGGATGTGGGTTCCAGCCTGGCACCACTTACCTGGAGCAGCTCCAGGGTGGCAGCAGTGTACAGTGGGGCTAAGGCAGGCTCCCTGCCTGCCCTGGCCCCGTGCTGCTCCCGGAAGTGGCCGGCGGCCTTTGGGGGGTAGGGCAGAGGGCTCTGTGCACTGCCCTGGCCTGCAGGCACCGTCCCCAGCAGCTTCCATTGGCTGCGGTTCCCCGTTCCCAGCCAATGGGAGCTGCAGGGGCGGTGCCTGCAGGCCAGGGCAGCGCACAGAGCCCTCTGCCACCCCCTCCTCCCCTAGGGGCCGTAGGGACGTGGTGCCGGCTGCTTCTGGGAGTGGTGCAGGGCCAGGGCAGGAAGGGAGCCTGCCTTAGCCTCGCGGCGCCACGGGGGTGGCAATTCCATGGGCTGGATCCAAAGCCCTGAGGGGCTGGATCCAGCCCGTGGGCCGTAGTTTGCCCACCCCTGCTCTACATGTTGGCTGTTAATCAAGCCACCTTTTTCAGGTGACAGATTGACCTGCTGTGCTAGACCAAAATGTTAAAACTTGAAAGAAAAACATCCTTACTTAAATATGAATTTTTAGATTGGCACTGCTTGTGGTTGCAAATTTAAGAAATTGGGCTGCTGTGTCACTTACTGGGTGCTGCCGTTGTAAAGTTATAGCATTGTATGGTACTTCTC